>NW_017306494.1:1147661-1174469 GCF_000935625.1 Nanorana parkeri
ATATACACATACATTTATATTACACACATAATATTTATTTAGCGTGAACTAGCATAAGAATATGAGTCTTCATATGGGTTCTCTGTAACTTCAATCATAGCAGAAATAAAACTAGGAGAAGGTCAACGCGCCATGTCAACCAGAGATCCATTCTTGTGCACTACAGATTCACCCTCCGCTGCAGCGACTTACTGTTGGTGCTCCCATCTACTGCCTTGATCTACAAGGCGACCCTTGAAAAGGCCATATATTTGCATATGGTTAAGCATTCCCCCTCATCCCAAGTCCATCTGACTGAAGCACAAGGACTGACAATTTTTAATTTTGGGGGGAAAAGTACACTGTTGTTGTATATTATGATTTATCTAGAATTTAGAAATGCAAACGTGTACTGAAAATTCCAAACAACACTGGATAAAAAGCAAGTCCATTTCAAGAAATGCTTGTGCTCCCCAGCCATTGCAGAGCTTGTGTGGATGATAATGAGCATATCAGGCTGTGAGCGGGTCCCGATCCTTCACCTCTTCAATGGAGTGAAGAATCAGAAGTAATGCAAGTGTAAAAAACAAAACAAATAAAAAACACAACATGTGAGGTCTTTGCACTTTGAGGATAGATATCTTCCTTCCAGTCAGTGTAAGGGACATATGTGGCCATCTACTGCAAGCCTTACTAAAAACATCAAATATTGTATACTATGAAAATAATAACAATTATATTTTTTTCACAACTGGATAGGGCATTTGGGTTCCTAATTTAATGTTGATTCACCTTCGTAATCAAAAATGAACTACGCAATCAAGGGTGCCCTGTGCTTTTAAAGCCACCGTTGTCAAATTTGCAGTTCAATTTAATAACAATACTTGCAGGCATATATGTTGAGTGCGCCCCCAGCATCACTGGAATTAAAAGAACAAGAGTGCTTGTACCAGTGATGCTGGGGGAGAAAACCCAATAAAGGGGGCATTTCATACCACAGGATGGCACTGATGGCTGTCAGTAGAAGTTTTTCAGCCAGGCTGTTGGTAAATAGTGATAGGCCTACTGGTATATAAAACTAAAACAAATTAAGCTACACAGTGCTTTTAAAAAAACGTACAGGGCACCCTTGACTGCATTGTGCATGTTATTGCAAAGGTAAGCTAGCCCTTTAATATATAACCTACAGCAACCAATCAGACCCTAGTTTATAGTGGTCAGATCAGTTAGAGCAGGGATGGCAAACACAAGGCCCGCAGGCCGAATCCGGCCCGCCAGACCTTGTAATGTGGCCCGCACAGCGCTGCCTGCTGTCAGGATGGCGGAGCGGTGAGGGGGAGAGAAGCCACGCCTGCAGCTGTCAGGATGGCCGAGCAGGTAGGAGATCGGAGCCGCTGTCATCCTGTCAGTTTCAGGATGACAGCGGCTCTGTGCGTGGCTGAGCAAAGGATCGGTAAATATCAGCGATATTTACCGGTCCTCCGGGTGAGAAGAGTGATACTAAATGCAGGAGTTAAATCTTAAAATGCATTTAAGTACCCTAAATATTAACAAAATGTACTCTGTGCATCACTCGGCTGTAGATCCCCAAATCATCTCTGAATGGGTGCCGACACGGTCCTTACTTCTGGAGGGTGTCTACTTTTGTCCCTCCACTGTCCCTGTGTGTGTTAAGTAGTCAACGCTCCAAGCTCACTCCGGTGATGGATTATAAACTCATGTTTAGTTGACCAATTTGTATTGAGATTGTGGTCCATCACCGGAGTGAGTTTGAAGTGGTGGCTACTTTACAACAACACACACAGGGACCATGAGGAACAAAAGTAGCCACTCTCCAGAAGGAAGGACAGTGTCGGCACCAATTCAGAGATGATTTGGAGGACCTACAGGCGAGTAAGAAGGTCCAGTTTTTTTAAATACTTAAAAGGTATTTGAATGCATTTTTAAGCTTTAACTCTCGAGTTAAATGCCACTTTAAATCTGAATGGCCTTATTGATTAAGCCCAGCAGAATCTTCCCTACAAATGCAATACCCAGCATTTACATATTTATTTACAGTCTAGTTAAACCGCCATCCAGTGTACATTATGTAACAAGTACGACACAAGGCTGCAATTTTCTCTGTCGAACATGAGTGAAATCTGCTTTGTATGTAACAGATGGCTGCACCAGCTGTGAGCAGCAATTCTGGTGGAGAGGAGATCTATACACAGAACATTACAGAGACAGTGATAACAACCAGAGTAGGGCAGGATTAACCCACGCACGTGTTTGTGCGTGAGAGGTGGGGAAGGGGTGCTGCTTGCAGCATGGAAGAGAGAACACATGAGAACGGAGCCGTTCTGTGAAAACAATGGCAAGGTCACCAAGTGCTTGGCAGACTTCCCCTAAAGTTGGCCTTGTTTTAGGCCGCCCATGAATGCTCTGAAGTTTAGACGCACATTCCCAAACAATATAGCAGCCGATGGTGGGGCCTTCTCTCCAATTTTAAAACCGGCACTCTGTGCAGAAAATTTAGAAAGCAAATTTTGCAAAAGGACGTTTTAATTCATGCATTAGCTGTGGAGCAACTTTTTTTAACAACAGATGAAGAAACTGCTCAAACTGAATTTCTGTGTATGTAGGCGATTCTGATAACCATGGAGAGTTGCAATGGGGTGGAAAGCAAACATTCCTGCACTAGTAAAAAGGGGCCCATAGGAACTGTACAGCTTAAAAACACACATGATATCTATTATTTTTGAAAGCAGTGATTTGTTGGTCTATTGTTTTGTTGAAATGCATTAAAGCACATAAATTGTATTTTACTTTATAGACCAACTCCATTCTAAAATCTTTCTTAGTTGTAGATAGAGTGGAAAGGGCAAGGAACCTCTACCCGGTTTTTAAACGTGAAAAGCTTTAAACTTGTGTAATGCTCTTGCTGCCTCTGCCTTCCTGTACTGGTGACCAAATTCCCCCCTCCTTCCTTGTCGTGGTGTCACAGGGATAAGCGAGAGCAAATCTCCCCAATAATGGCAAGCAGAAATACCACCTGCCATATATTCTTCACCCTCCGCCCCAACATTAAAAACTGAAAAAGAAAGCAAAAAAACATTCCGAGGGCTTTAACATGGCGGGCAAACATTAGCAATTAGATTGTGGTTGCCAAGGACCTATCATGCCCTCATTAAAGCTTATTATTATTGAGCTTCCTTCAGGCCTTGTTCGCACCAAATGCAGAGCAGATCCGATCAGGTTTCTGCACACGCAGTGCAGTGGGTTGTGCCGTGTTTATGCGCTCCGGGCCGTTTTTGGTTTTAAAAAAAGTGTGTTTCAGGCATTTGCATGCGTTTTTTATGCGTTTGCATGCGTTCAAGAGCAGGTAAAATAGGGCTTGCTGCAGTTTTTTCCACCTGCTCTAGACCCGCTCTGGAACTGCAGCAAAAAATACCATTGAAAAACAATGGACGCAGTTTTGATCCGTTCTGCAACTGCTCTGCCCCTGCTCCGCGCTTGGTGTGAACAAGGCCTTACAGATGAAAATAACACATCGTATCACCTTCCTGTTTTTAAATGTCAATTGTTGTAAAATGAAGGGTTAACAGACCAGATTTCACATTGGTTTCAACATGTGATGAGTGTTGAATAATTAAAGCAAACCTGTCACTACTATTTAATGCTGGGAATAGGCTAACCACACACATTGATGCCTAACACCATGGATGGAGGAATCTCCCTTGCCCGCTTTTGTACTCAAGCAGCTGAGACACCCACTTCTGCCCGAATATCTAAACAGTTGATGCATCTGATATGATGATATAATTTGCCACCTGGCTTATGCATTTAGTGGATGCAAACAATAAAACTGGAAAATAAGATTCTGTTGCATTTTACTGGACACCTCTTGGTGCCTAATTTTCTCTTTTGCATTATTTGAAATTAAATATGTTATAAGCTGGAATAAATCCTAAGTACCCCATGGTCATCAAGGAAAAAGAATGGTTGCCATAGGCAATACAGACACATCTTCCTTAGGACCCATTCATTACCAGGCCCTGGAATTTTCTATTTAGTCAGAAGCACATTATATTTTAGAGGAACAGATACCATTTAGCACTGAGTGTTTATTCATGATATTGCCTGGCATCGTCTGAAGATATAACCACGCTCTATAAATAACACAGTGTCTGACTTCCTTAAAGCCTTTGCCTCAGGTGATCCAGGAAATAGTGAACAATAGGAGTCGGCTGAAAATCTAGGTCATAAAAATAGACAAAAAATACAAACAGGAGCTGAACTGCTGTTTGCTTCACGTTCACTGGAGTGACAAGCCACACCAGTCTTCCTTATTGATAACGAATGCCATGTTTGTCTAAATTTAGGTACAACTAAATATAATGCTGCAATAGATCAGATCATCCATTCTAAAAGGTGGCCATACACTTTACAACCATCGCAAGACCTTAGTCTTGCGATGGTTGTAAAGTAATTAAAAAAAACGTACGATCTGCCTATCTTGGACAGGCAGATCGTACTTGCGATCATCGCAAGCCTGCCCGGCTCAGGGGCGGGCTTCCGATGACCGCAATGCTGAACGGGCAGTGTGCGCGTGCCCGTTCGGCATTTGTCTCCCGAGCATGCCACAAACCAGCTGAAAATCGTAAGATTTTCGGCTGGTTTTCGAACATGCTCCTTAGACAAAAGATGTGCAACCGTACAGTAAAACAGTTGCACGCCTTCCATTTTGTGATTATCGTACAATCGCGGGATCTCCCGCGATTATCGTGCGATAATCGCACAGTGTATGGACACCTTAAGGCTGCAACTAATGATTACCATCATATACCGTATATACTCGAGTATAAGCCGTCCTGAATATAAGCCGAGGTACCTAAAGATTAGTTGGAATATTTATTTTTTCGATTCATAGGCTAGAAGAAAAAAAAATAAAAATACCATCCTTAACTTAAAATGAAATACACAAATGCAGCGTTACCAAAAAAGTTTACTTCAGAATAAAACTGCATGCACAATTTTTTGCAATCACACTGAACTGGAACACACACCATCACGGTACTGTTTGTTCCAGTGCTGGCAATCACACTGTGGATGGGAGGCGCGTTTGGGATGCCATTGAAATGAATGGCACTGCATACACCTACCACAGCAAAATTTGTCAGGCCGAAACCAAAATTGACTTTTTTTCCCACCTTTTATAATGTGTTTTTAAAGAATTGTAGACATGGCGCTTGAATAGCTTCAGCCAGGGAATGACAAGATTCAGCTGATGACAGCTGAAAGTAAATACTACCTGCCGCAGAAGAGGGCACAGCAAGCAGAGGGCTGGTGCAATAGCCAGCCTGCTATTGGCCAAATTGAAATAGCCAATAGCAGGCTGGCTATTGCACCAGCCCACTGCTTGCTGTGTCCTCCTCCCAGCATGGAGGAGAGAGCTAGGGGATCCGACCAACTAATCAAGAATGAAAATAGGTGGCAACTATTCTCATTATCGATCGATTAGTTGGTTGCAGCCCTAATCCATTTAGATTGTTTAAAAGGGACTCTTACTAGAAAAACATAAAAAAACATTTTAAGAAAAAAAAAGGAAGAAGTGTAACCTGCCAACAAGACTTAATACTTACCGCTCTTGTCACCCACACAGCAGATCTTTGCTATAATGCAGACCTTTGTGGCTGAAGAATCTTCAGTTTCCATGAGTCAGATGCCTGGTTCTGGTTCCCCCCGCTATCCTCAGTTGTTTGATGCTCCAGCACCTACATCACTACTGCGCCCTGTGGTGAAGTTGGGGCCAGCATAAGGAACCAAAGCGTACCAGTCAACCAGGGATTTGACAATCCCAGAAGTGTTGTGGAATGTAGACTTTTCATGGCACATGACTTCCTCTAATACAGCGAAGAGTGGTGGCATACAGATTTTGTTAGTATTGCAAACCTCGCCCCAAGAAAAACAAAGCCCATATCTCCATATTTAAAGTGTTTAAATTAAAACCACAATATAATTCATCCAACTTTAAACCATAAATGTAACAGACAAACCCGAACGATGCAGGATATGCATGATGCTTGGCCTTCTTAGGCAGAAACCGGCAAGAGTTCACCTTCCTTCTGAATTCTGGTGATCCCTAGTTCAGTGGAGTTTCTGATGTGTGCAGCATTGTAGCATTTCCCAAAATTTAGCATGTTGTTACTAGTTGCCCAAAAATATACTTTGGGTCAAATTACATAGTTACATAGTTACATAGTTACATAGTATTTGAGGTTGAATAAAGACATTAGTCCATCAAGTCCAACCTATTAGGATCTCATTCTAGGAGTACCCGTACCCCTGTATATTACGGTCCCTTAAGAAATCGTCCAAAAGTTTCTTGAACAATTCCACATTATTTGAGTCCGACATCATAAAAAGCACTTCCTTATTTACTGCACTTCTATGGCAATGGTATATTATGCAGCTCTCTACCAAATCAACCACAACATTCATTACTGACCCCTGCACCCGTATGGAGCTTACACTCTCCCTACCACAGTCACAGGATCATAATGACAGTAGGACCCTTGTGGAAAATTTACAATATAGCAGGCTGTTCTTGGATTGTTCGAGGGAAGTGACGTTACTGGAGGAAGACCAAACACAGATGGGTGAACATACATGCCCCATGCAGGATGAAACTCTGGACCTCAGTGTTACAAGGTGTCTTGTAACTTTAACAAAAAATAAATAAAAAATTGCTGGAAGAGATCATGTCAGAAGGAGGTGAAAACCTGCAATAGACAAAAAGCCAAAAGGCAAAGTGTCTAAAAAAAAAAAAAAAATACAATGTCCATAGCAACCAGTCTGATTCTTCTATTCATTTTACAACCAGCAGTGGAAAAATGTAACTTGTCTGCTTGAGGGTTCTTTGTAAAGAAACACTGCCACTGTTGTACAGATCAAAAGGTCTACAAATGTACTTTTCATCTACAGAAAAAGTAAAATACAAATGTACTTTTGGTCTGATGGGAGTTCTTCTCTTTGCTTGCAGGTAGTGAGAAGTGGTGATGCTTCCATGTCACCAAGCAGAGGGGCCTTAGTTAAACAGGAGGTTTTTGTTTCGTCTTTAACACCTCCTTTAGATGACCTTGGTAACATAAGCTCAGGCATAGTTGTGATTGCTGCCTTGTTCTGATACCATGGACAAGCGAGTAAGTGTGCCCTGTCCAAGAAAAAGGTAATGGTGCCATATGAGATTGAAATTTACACAAGCACTAATGTGTATTCAGTGATGGCATGCGTCAAAGGAAATTCCCAGAAACAAACTCATGAAAATAACTAAAACATACAAAAAGGCTTCATGTAAGCAAAACAAAATCACCAGAATGACAAAACAGTCAGTGCCATATATGCCTCCACATCACAGTATTAACTACTCGACCGAGATTATCAAACTCATCCTTGCCTTCAATCTGTTCCTTTCAGACACAGGATAAGCTGTTTAACTCGAGGTCCACCATCCTTCAAACAGAGCAAATGTCCACTCAAGCATCCCTTCAATTCTAATCACTCATTAAGACCACTTGCCAAAAGCTATTTACAGGATCAGTTAGAGCATATAAACAACTCATCATGATGGATAAAGTTCACCTGTATGGAAAATTTGGTAAGGAAACTCAAGATTTAGGGTACACATAGCATGTGAAGGACACAGAGCACATGACTGATTTAAAGGGTGGAAACAAAATAAATAGATTAAAAAAACTGTTAAAAAAAAAAAAGCTGTGGATAGCACCTGCTTTTTTTAACCTTTATTATAATACAGGATTTATATAGCGGCAACAATTTGCTCAGCGATTTACAAAATAGTGGAGACAGTACAGTTACAATACAATACACTTTCAGAATAGGGCTGGGAGGGCCCTGCTCGTGAGAGCTTACAATCTAGTAGGAGGGGCAAGTGATACAAAAGGCAATTATTGTTTGGATTGAGTTTTTGGAGGAAGTAAAAGGCAGTTATGTTGAGATGATAGGCTTCCCTGAAGAGATGAGTTTTTAAGGATCGCCTAAAGGTGGGCAGCGTAGGAGATAGGCGGACAGGATGGGGTAAGGAGTTCCAGAGGATGGGAACACTCTGGAAAAGTCCTGGAAGCGAGCGTGGGAGGAGGAAATTAGAGCGCAATAGAGCAGGAGGTCTTGAGAGGAGCAAAGAGGATGGTTTGGGTGATATTTTGAGATGAGGTCAGTGATGTAGGTTGGGGCGGAGTTGTAGATGGCTTTGCATGTTGTTAGTATTTTGAATTTTATTTGTTGGGCAAGTAGTAGCCAGTGGAGGGATCGGCAGACACTAAATGGTTGCTAAGGTGGATGAGTCTGGCAGCAGCATTCATGATGGACTGAAGGGGGGATAGCCTGCTTAGTGGTAGGCCAACAAGGAGGGAGTTACAGTAGTCGAGGTGAGAGATTATGAGGGAGTGAATTAGAAGCTTTGTGGTTTTGTTTGTTAAAAAAAGGGCGTATTTTGGAAATGTTACATGGTTATGTGGGTTTTTGGCATCTATTAATTTTGTTTGCAACCTTTAAATCCCTCATGTGCTCTGTGCCCTTCACATGTCATGTGTACCCTAAATGGTAAAGTATTTTTAACTTTCCATACAGATATATTTTATACATCATGACGAGTTGGTATATGCTCTTTCTGATCCTGTAAATGGCTTTTGTCAAGTGCAAACGACTACAAAATATGTAATAGTCCTGATGTGTATTTGTTGTTGCATGCAACAGTGTAGCAAATGCCTGTTGCTACAGGTTCTGGCCACTGAGTGTTTCTTTGCAACTGTGTAGCACAATTTTATATCCTTCCATCCTAAACCTTTAGGCCCATAGGATTGCTCTGTTTCACACAGGAAATGTGTACTACAAGTCACTGTATAGAGGTAATACACACTTGCAATGTTATGGAGGGTGATGTTTTGGCTGGTGGTATAAACCTCGGCAGCATATGGTCAACACTAGACAACAGTCAATCACATTAAGTTATACTAGAAATAGTGTGCCAAGCCATGCATGACCACAAGGGAATCCCAAAATTTAGCAATGGACAACAGTTATGAAAAGCACTGTCCAATATGACATTCTAAAACATGCTGGACAGTAAAGGCTTTACACATAATGACCAATTACCTGTAATTTTATTTAAAAAAAAGAAACAAACCTTCTGGTTGGTTTTCATGGTAAACAATACAGTTTTGTTCCTATTTTCTGTTCCTGAGGCATAGTGAGGATAATTCATTAAACAAAAATACTTATGAACATTTTCTAGGATCCGCTTTCACGTTTGCCATCTGCTCCCTCCCCTATACTATATACACAATTCCATAAATTAGGCCAGCTCTGCTTAAACATCAACAGGTCAAGTCAAGTCAAGACAGGTACTCCTTAGTAAGGGAAGCGACTGCTGTGTAAGCAATCACCTCATTAATGAGAGATTTTCTTTAGCTTTTTCTCTTTTACACGTCTTTGCCATCTCATGACTGCGTGCAACTGACGTGCAAGACAAACTCTGGAAGGATGCTGCAGGTCATTAATCCTAAAGCTACACACTGCTTTTCCTATGGCTAAATGATGATCCTGCCCATTCATTAAAACCAAAGATTTTAAGTCCTTTAAAGACTTCTTCAAACAAATGCTTTCCTGTAACACTTGGAAACCATGTAATACGTTTTGCAGGACCACATTCAACTGAATAGAGAGATCCATGACAATAGAATAGGTGCCTGTACATGCATGGTTCAGCACAACAGGTACTTTGGCACAGAGTTGTGTTCACCACTTTGATAACTGAAAGCAACTTGGACTGGAAATATTGAACCCTATAAAAGGACATTGTGTGTAAAACGCGGGTTAGGAAGAAAGGGAAATAAGACAAAAGAGCAATGTCACGCTTTCCACCTCTCAGATTCTGTTAAAGCATATGTTAAGACAAAACATATATATTTAGAAAACCAAAAGAGGATCGAATAAGATGATCCCTAAGATAAGGTGTAAGATGTAAACTGTGTGGTAAAGTTTTAAAACCTTGTTTCTATGTTAAATTTCTAATTACATACATGAGGGGCAGCCATATTTGCTCATTACATACTCAGGCTGTACTGTCTTCCAGCTCCTACACAGTTGTGCTTTACATCTGTTTCTAACAATGCAAGTCTATGATTCAGTCTACTCCCTAAAAACAATGTTCTCATGCTTGGCTCATACCCGGCTGATATCTTAACTCTCAACAGTAGTTAAACAGTTAGAATTAGTGTAGCAGCTTATCACCCCAACCTCTGATGGCTAATCCACATACCTCTACACTTAATACAATAACAAAATATGCAAGAGAATGTTTATAACAAAACGAACATAACAAAAAGAACTTTAAATGGGGTAAGTACAAATGTCAAGAATATTTCACCAAATCATTCTCCCTAGCCTTCTACCAAACATGCGTAGAAGGCCATACACTATACAAATTGCAGGCAGTTGTTCATGAACTTGCGGAAATTCGTACAGTGGCTGCAGCTGTTGGCACCCTTTCCGCCGGCATCCCTCGATCAGCTGATCGAAGGAGATGGTCAGGAAATATTTGAACAAAGAGCTGGTGGCCGCTGTCAGAATACAATGCAAATAGCGGGAGATTCCTTGATCACCACTTGTAAGCGTTGATGGAGGACTCTGAAGAAAATATTATTCAGCCCGCACGTTGAAAGAATAAAATATTATAGCATATGGCCAGCTTTAGTCTTGGGAGATGGCCATTTGTACATCTATGAAAGAAAGAATAATTGCATACAGATTGTGGCCAGAGAATGTAGACCAGCTTTTTCAAACTAGCGTTCCTCAAGAAGTTGCTAGGAGTTCCTTGAGCAGTGGTGGATTAATAGTCTGCCTGACGGCATCTGCAGAGCCAACGTCACTTGCCAGAGCTAGCAGTGTGAGATCATGATCATCAGTGTAAGATGGTACTAAACTGACCAACAATGTAACAGGGCATTTTTCTCCCTGACTGCCAACGTAGGGTGGTCCTTCTCCCACTAACCACTAATAATCATACAGGATTTATATAGAGCCAACAGTTTCCACACCACTTTACAATGCAAGGAAGACATTGCAATTACATTACAATTCAAGACAAGAAGGTCTAGGGCCCTGCCCATGAGAGCTTGCATAAAGGTAGAATTACATTTGTTGCCAACATATGGGGACACTACACTGACCCCCAATGTAAGGGAGCACTACACTCACCACCAATGCAAAGGATAACTACATTGATCAACGCAAGGGAGAACTTGGATGAACTATGGGTTTTAAGAGGTTTTTAATGTCATGCTACTATCTTCCCTCATTTGGCATTATGTTCGACAGAGCTGTGTGGTATGGAATGCCAAAGAAACTAGAACCACATAGAAACATACACAGGGTAATTAACTGGAGAAATGGGTGACTGATGCATAATGGCATGAAAAATGTTTGGGGGATCCTGTGTACTGAAGAGATCTGGTATGCTAGGCTTTGGCGAGTGAGGGACCAGCAATAATTTTACATGCACTTCTGGTAGAGAGCAGAGAGCTTTGGGTGGTCGTGGATAAGGATAACAGTTGTAAAGCATTACAGCTGAGGTGGGGAATTGGTTAGCTTAATATTGCAGATAGGTTGGGAGCTGCAACTGAGAACTAGGAGGGATGTGATGGGTCTAATAAGAGACTAAAAATTGTCAATCTTGGCCTGCCAGAGTTTCTGTCCTCCCCATAATCTGGCTTCATTTTATCAAAACAAACAAATCTCAAGCATGGCAGTTAACATTATACAGAATATTTGGATAATTACCAGAATTCTGTATGCTGTATAGATATTATGAAGACACTAACCTTTATTCAGAGAACAGAATGCCATATTATTAGAACTAACTTGCCTCTCCTCTACATTGGAACAATATGGAATGTCCAGATGTTCTCAGAATAACAAATAGAAATTAATTTAATCTGATATCACTGACATTTTGTATGAGCCATTCATTTACAAATTGCAGAGACGAGATAAAAATGTACTATGCAAGCAAAATGTTTCTTGTAATTGTATATTTACTGTATTTGGAAAAGAAACTACTAAAAAAGGAGAAATATTTGTGTACTCACTTTAATTATTTTCAATGATAACTGTAGTTCTACCTAAAAGTCCATCTCTCAAAGGCCCCTTTCCTTGGTCACTAGCAAACCAACAGGTTGATGTCAATCCAAGGGTTTTGAGAATTTATCCCACAATTATTTATCGGTAGGGAAATTTAGTACATTAGTAATAAAACTATACGCTTTCTCTTCGAAAAGTCTCTTGATTAATTTTTTTCTTTTCTTGTCTATTATTGTTCTCCTTACCGTTTGTTGGAAGAAGAGAGGAGGTAATAAGGGCCAGGACAGAGTGGCAATAATAATAATACAGACTTCCATATGCCAACAAGGAATCACAAAAAAGGAGATATCTAGAGCAACACACCATTACAAAGGGGACCTAGTAAGTAATTGATCAGATTTCTCTTTACAGCCTCAGTGTGCTAGTGTGGTCGACAGCACTGCTTAAGGCAGAAGTCCCCTTTAAGAAATTGTCAATACTATAAAAGAACTGAAGACACACAAAGATATTCTTATGTTATTTGAGCAGAGAAGTTGTCCATTTATGCGAGATTCTTCAATAAACAGTCTTGTTAATATTTCAGTTGCATTTGGCACCAGGCCAACATTCCTATAGAGTACTGGAATTTACACAAGTATACAATATATCATACAAGTGGCACAGCCAGATCACCAGTATACATATTTCTGTTACACTATACAGGAAGACATCAGATGGAAGTGCGATGGCATGGAATCTAAAATCAGACCCAGGAAATTGATATCTTATCAGAAGGTGTTTATTCATACTGATATCTATATCAGTCCCGACAATGTCAGCCAACAAATCAAGCCAGAGACTGTTTCATTGAAAAGCAGGAGGATACAAGTGTGGGGAAAAATAATTAACAGAATTTTGGCAGATTCCTGTTGAACCTTCCAAACTATAAAGTTGAATGAAAATTTTAAAAAAACTAGCCTAGCATGACTAGCTTTACCTAGCTACCTTTTGACTTTCTCATACATTAGGACTTAAACGGCCCCAGTTATAAAGCAGCGGTATGGCCTTAGTAAGTCATGTGACTAGCCTCTCCTCTAAATAAAGTTGGCCATACACTGCTCATTTTTTTTTGTTCAACCCACAGGCTGAAAGAATAAATAATAATCAAATTAAAAAAATAGAGCAGATTCCTCCAAGGAGCGTGTTGATTGAGGAATCCCTTGAGGGATGCCGGCCAAAAGGCACCCATTTTATGAATTTCATCCGAAGTGTAGAAGTGTATGGCCACCTTTACTGAGTTTTTTTGTGGAGCATTAAACAGCTCTGTGACACCATAGCTAGGGGGGAAACAAATTATGGAATTCAGGAGCCAGCCAGATTATTTTTTAGGAGCTGGCTCAGTTGGCAACAGCTAGAAAAAAAACCTGAGAAGTTGGGTGCCAGCTGTAAATGTTAAGGTGCATTGGCTACCTGGCTCCTGAGATTTGTCCAGCCTTGCCATAGCCAACATTTTTAATGAATGGGACGCAATTGCAGACTTCAGTGTGGTATAACTTTGTGGTGTCCAGCTTTCCACTATAAATAGCCTGCAGATTAAATGTAAAGTCTAAGAGTGAGCTTCAATTATTTTCTTCCCTTTGGTTTGTAAAATATAGTATTGAAAGCATTGTTATAAGTTTCAAAAAGTGCAAAATAAATACCTGTTGATCTGGCTAGAAATCAAGCTAATAACTTAACATACAATCTGCCTTTGCTGCGCTGTTCTTAGTTACACTGTTCACCGCTGTCTCTAAACTACAAAAACAGCTCCCCTAGGTTATAGAGATGAGGGTGTTCTGTAGCACTACACAGTGTGCAAACAGCCTAGAGTGACTCATCTATTTTGCACCTCAGGTGGCCGAACTGTTTTTGCAGGATATGTAGAATTAAGAGATGGTGCTTTTGATTTTGTATGCCCTGTGATATGATGCCAGTATCTGAATATTTGCTAGAGGCAAGACCTCAGTTTCTCTTACGTCTGGTTTCTTAAAAAAATAGGTGTAGTATTTTAATGTTGGTTCTATTTAGAGGCAAAGTGGCGATATCCAAACAGTAAGTTTGCACATATCTAAAGGATGAGCAGTAGAGACACACATAGGTCCAAAACAGGGCTCTTCATTGTCAAGGTCTGCACCAGCTAATTAATAAATCGATACTAGATTCTCATTATCAATTAGTTGGTGTGGTCCCCTAGTTCTCGCCTTCACGTTGGATGGTGTTGTTTCCTCAGCTCAGTGTCCCTTCCGATCCCTGCTGCTCCCAGCGGGGATTGGAGGGGACACAGACCCCTGCAGCCAGTGCCCAGCAGGGAGGAGAGCGCCCCAAACCTACCCCCTCCTTCATGTCCCTTCTCTGCTGATTGACAGCAGGCAGTGGACGGGTGCAATAGCCAGCCTGCTATTACAATTTGAAATGGCCAATAGCAGACTGGATATTGCACTCACCCACTGACTACTGTTCACATTCATCTACCGGCTGTGGAATCTTGCCACTGGCAGCTGTCATCCCCCAGCTGAAGCTATTCAAGCGCAATGTGCGCTTGAACAGCTTTTTTGAAGTGGAAAGGTGACACTAGGGATCTACTCATGCCTAATTCTAAACTGATGACGGTCTTTTAAATATATATATAATGTAGTTTTTGTCCAATTTGTGGAGTGTTATTTTAAATAAAAGTTTGTTTATTTTATTGTATTAGCTTGGAGTCTTTCAATTTGGGTTTTAAATCCATGAAACAAATTAAAATGTCTAATATAATGCATACAATTATAAAAACAAATAGGAACTCGATATGTGTATTTAAATAATAAGGATGGTATTAAAAAAAGGTTAGTTGGAGCCCTAGTATACACAATTCACCCCAAACCTCCTCCAAGCAGTGGGAAGGCACAGGTTGCAAATTCCCTGCTTAATAAGTGTAAAGAATTGCCTACAGCCACATAGCTGTGGTCATGAACACTTCAGTGCATTCTTACGTACTTAAGGGAGCTGCATTAGCGCAAACTGTATACAACCCACAGCAAATGTCAAAACTTTCTGTAGTGCAAATATTTCCTGATTTAGCTTTTAGTTAGCAGTGAATGCATTGATTACTTTAACAGGAACAGATCATTCTCAGGTGGCAGGCAAACAAGATCAAAAATTCTGAAACCAGGGGAAAAAATCTGAAGCGGAAAAAGACATTAGAAAAATCTAATTTGAAGTCACAGGAGGGTAAAGCATGAACTGATTGACTGAACGTTTAGGTGATAACCAGCACCGAAGTTTCACTAATAAGCTTTCAAGGACAGAGTCAGCTGGGCCTGTCAATCTGATTTCCTGTTGAATCCCCAGCCCAGTTTCTTCTATGAATAGAATTCTATGGCTCCTTTAATAAGCTTCCATGGAAAAAAAAAGGCATGTGAGAAGCATTATAAGCCTGACATGGGTGAACTCACGACACAATAATTGGTTTTGCCATTAGAGCCACCAATCTGTATCACAAGTTTAACCCTCTTTGAAGTGAGGAGGAAGTAAAAGGGGAAAAAACAGGGCAACTCTTATTACAGTGTTCGAGAATCTATGAAATGCTCTGAATTCAGACACTTTTGTCAAGTGTGGAAACACTAATGACCAATCCGCAATCCTTTTTTCATTGATCCCACTTTAAAAAAAAAAAACCTGGATGTTGTAGGTTGATGCACATTATCCATTCGCTTCACACCAATTAAATGAGCCCTAATTTGTATCTTGGCTGATTTTGTCCCTAAACGACCGTCCACTCAAACTAGTCCCAAGCTCTGGCAAGAGTACCCTTCACAAAGTGTGAGACAAGTCAGTTATGAATGAGAACTTATAGTAGACATCTGCATCTGCTCTTATGCCCGGGCCCACTTTTTTTTTTATATCCTCCTGCAGAAGTGGTGGACGAGCAGTTTTGCTGTTGGGTGGGCAAAGCCTGATGGGGGAAGCAGAAAGACTAGTTCCCCTTCAGGTTCTACTCCCTTGTGATTCACAGCAGTGGATAGATTGCATAGCCGCCAAAGGCTATGAAATCTGCCCAATTCCATCCACTGTCAATCAGAAGGAAGGTGGACCTGATGAGGTAACTCCAAGAAACAAGTTCCCCTTAGGTCCTTCTAACTTGCGAATTACAGTAGTAAGTGGACTCCATAGTCAATCACAAAATTAGGTGGGCCCGATGGGGCTACCTTCACACAGCAAGGGTTAAGTGCTCGTTTGTGGCTAGGGTAATAACAAAAAAACTAAGAATTACTCACCCAAAGCCCTAAGCCGGCCAGTTGCCACAGCACTCCCTCCAGCTTGTCCCCTCCTCTGAAGCACATTTAGACCGCTGCAGAACGCTGCTAACCTGTTGCAAGGTTTTCATGAATTAGGTGCCAAACTTTTTAAAAGAGACTATACCACCAGAAAAGTGTCACAAATGCTTCACTGATTCACCCCAGTTTGGACAATCACATGTAAGAAAATGAATGCATCTGTGGTGTAACAGATGATCTTAGCCATAAGGATTAGTACATGGTCACAAAACTACAGGGTGACAACGTTTAGACCTGACCTAGGACAGCAGAGATTAGGGGTAAGGAAGTGCACACCTATCACTGCATTGATGCCGAGTCCATGGTGTGTGTGGCCTGCCACTGGTAGTTGACAACTTCTATATCTGCAGGGATGCCAAGCCCATGGTGTGACCTGTTCTTGGTGGTTGACTAATTCTGTTGATGCAGGGATGTGGAGCCAATGGTATGGCCTGTCACCGGTGGTTAGCAAATTCTTCCCTTGGGCCTATTTTACAGCAATCAATTCAGTGTCCACTCTCTCCAATAAAAGGAAGGTCTTAAAGATTTTGTACAGTGAGAGGTCATTGATACTCGTATCACCAATGAGCTTACCAACAAGCACTTTATATAGTGATCTACAAACCACCATATGTGACACTGAGCCACTGTAACAATGTAAATCTCTCCCAAACATTTGGGCCTCTGCACTATCTTTCTTTGAACGTGAAGAGTTTAGGACATGATGCTAAACCAGAATAGCTGTAGGAGTATTGTAGCTGTATTACAATGCAATACAAGGACACTACACAAGTTCCATTACACCAACAGTGTCTTTTTTTATGCAGTTCATTTGAAGGGAAGGTATACTTCTCATAACATGCAGTCATTTCAGTATATGTCTGATATGGGAGTACAGATGATGCAAATCTCTGGGAGGCAGTGGCCTGAATGCTACTTTGTGACATGCCTTTGCCTTGGCAATTATTATTCCCAGAAACAAAACCCACACATGCATATTTAGCAGTTCATTCTTCGTCAAAAGATGGGGTATTTAAGACATGGTGTTGCACTTATCCAACCACATGACAAGGGTATTGTCTACCTTTTTTAAGGGGTCAATTAACGAAACAGTCTTCTATACCATATCGTTCTAATTAATTGACACGACACTGGTATTGGATTGTAGTGGCCACAGCAGATGTTATTTTCTCACTCTCTTAGACATCCCTCTGGAGGTACATAATCCATGCATCATTACAGTGCGGTGTGTGAAGTCACATGACGTGCCTTCTCATTTTCATAGCACTCCGGATGTCAGCAGCAAAAGACATCTACATTACTGCTCACGCTGCCATCGGGATACAATGACATCTCCTGCTTCACCATTTAACACTTCAGTACAAAGAGTCTATAATGTGGCAGCCATGTGCTAAGAAGTTCCATAAAAGACTAAAGCGAGTATCCTGTGCCAGTCTTTACTGTACTGGGAGAGAACAGCCTACAGTGTAAAAGACGATGAATGGTGGCCAAGGTTATCTGCACTGAAAACCTTCTGGTTGCTTTTCTTATACGAGACGTTTTAAAACATGCAAATCAACAAGTGGTTCTTAAAGGGGACTTGCCATTAAATTTTACGCTCATCATAAAATCGATGGAACATGGCAGCATTACTGAATCTCATATTTTAAATGACATTAAAAGGTAATATGTGCCTTTTGCTTCTTGTGATTAAACAATTGTTGCTTCCAGCTCCCTCATGTGACCTAAGCACACATTCGCACCATAGCGTTGTGGTGACGCTCTTTCGCAGGCATTTGTTTCACGTGTTTGGTGTACATCTCCATTGATTGCAATGGGTTCCTGGACATGCACCGAACATGGGAAAGTAGCACATGTATCCAATTTTGCGACAGGCGTGCCGCATTCCCTCCTCCCCCCGTTGGTACTTAATGCATGGGAAAACACAGTGTTTGTTTGGCTGCATTTGGGGTGCCATTAACTACGGTAGTAATGGCACCACAAGCGTGTTGTGCATTCGGTGCGCGTTTTGTGAACGTGCGGCTTAGCACGGACTTTTGTTCACGCTTGACACATGTTCATGATACGCTACAGTGTGAACAGGGACTTAGGGCCGGGTAGACTAGATCACGAGGCGTTTGAAAACAGTAGACCCTCTGCAGTCTCATGATGGTAATGACATATTTGTTCTAGACCTACATTGAGATAGGATGATCAGGAAGGCACAGTATCTGTACAGCACTACCAAGTAGAGGTGCACCGAAAGGAACATTTCAAAGCCGAAAATGGGGGGGGGTGGATGGCGAAACTGAAAATGTTTTTTTCTAACTTTTTCACATTTTTAATAATATTTTATCTTTTATAAAAACTTTAATTTTTTTATATTTTATTTATATTAAATATTTTTAACTTTACTTTTAGGGCTTTGGGAAATATTAGGGGTCTAAAAAGATCCCTGATATTTCCTTGTAAAATAGAAAAAAGGGATCGAGCGTCCTAAATCTCTTTTTCTGCAGCCTGTTATAAATGAACAGGAATCCTCTATACTGGAGATACTGAGTGTTCCTGTTCATTCATAACTTGTGGATATAGTATGTTTACCATGTCTACAATCATGAATGAACAGGAATTGATGTAGGTCACTTCCCATTCATTCATTATTGGGGACACAGTAAAACATACTCTGTCCTCAATTATTTACAAACACTCAGTGATCACTGACTGCTTGTACCCGCTCTCTATCCTGGATCAGCTGTCACAGGAGGCTGAACAAGTGGAGGGGAGAGGAGAGCGCGATCTGACGACTCCTCCCCTACACAACGGCCTGGCCTCCTGTGACAGCTTTGAGAGCTGTCTCTGCCCCCCCACACACCTCCGCTCTCCTGATCGGTCACAGGAGGCTTAGCGTTGCGGACACACGACGGCCGCTCACAGCGCTCCCCTCCCGCACCACTCGGTCTCCTGTGACAGTTTCTCTCCTCCCCGCTGGGACACTGACCAGCACCCAGCGGGAGGAGAGAAAGCACGGATGCACCCATATTTCGTCCACAAACAAATGGCCCTTTCGGCATTTTGCCAACAGTGCCATTTTCGGCCGATACGTTTCCACGGCCGAAATATCAGTGCATCCCTACTACTAAGCTTTATGACATTATAATATATAGTACAATCTGATTGGATGCAGGCATTGTTCAGGTATTTTGAGAGCCAGCGGGGCCGACTAGCAAGATACTGAAGCTTGGCCCAGTGGGAGATTCCTCCATCCACACAGTTCAGCGTAGATGGAGGAATCTGTTGCACTTTTTCCATCTGACCATAGAAAATCTGCAGATAATCTATAGGGGTATGGCCAACTTTAAGATACTTGAATGCATTTTTAAGATTTAACTCCTGAGTTTAGTGTAACTTTAAGTGGACATTAGGAAATCAAACATTACATGGGCTCCAGATCACCGACTTCATTCGGTGTCTTACTGGGGTTGCTCTTTAAGCAGTAAAAGCAATTTGATAGAAAGCTCAGATTTTTTTTTATTAAGCCAGTGTGACAACACTGGTGTGTTT
Organism: Nanorana parkeri; assembly: GCF_000935625.1. Taxonomy (NCBI): domain Eukaryota; kingdom Metazoa; phylum Chordata; class Amphibia; order Anura; family Dicroglossidae; genus Nanorana; species Nanorana parkeri. Next base: position 1,167,656 of record NW_017306494.1, read on the forward strand.
CTTGGGTGACAAATTAATCTTTAACTGGAAATTGTATCCTACCTTATGACAGATGTCAGTATCTCTGAGCTATGATATAGGCACATGCTTGAACCCAGGGATTATTCATCTGCAAGGCAGCACAGAGGGATTGAATCATTTCTGGTAACTTTATATTTGATTGGGAAAGCTCGTCATTCCATCCTGCTAACCTCTGCAATAAAGATTTGTTTCAGTGGCCTGAACAGCCATGAATATCCCGTTTCATTACACGGGGGCAATACAAAGCTGAACAGAAGAAATAGGCAATAAGACAGCAGACAAAAAGGAGGAAGAGTAAGGCTGTGGCAGTGATGCATTAAGCAATATGTTCTCACAAAGGAACCAGCAGCCCATTACACCTAGGAGCGGCTGAATCGTGGTCATTTATAAGTCCAAGACACTGCTGATCCACAGCTTTAATAAATCAAAGTACAACCTTATCTCAAGGCCAGAAAAAAAATCATGGCCCAGATATTTAGAACTGGACTCTTAACCACAAAAGCCTAAAAAACATACAGGACATTTTAATAATCTGATGTATCGGCAATTGTGTGCAGTCACCCAGAGTAGCCATTCACAAATCATTACCAGAGGTAAAGTGCATGTACAGTTCAAACTTTATCACGTTCGGGATAGAAAGCTCTACAAAGCGAGTGAAATTCCCCTCCAGGAAAGGTGTCATTGTAACAGGTGTTTCCACTGAATTATTTAACTTCATCTTTTGTTTTGGTGACCTCTCTAATTTTGGAATTCCCATAACTTTCAGTAATGGTCACCAGGAAAAACTGAGAGGGTGGATCTACCTGGTGGGTACAAAGGAAGCAATAAAAACATGAAGGGTTTTTAAAACATTAATCCTTTTCTTTGCTATCCAGATGTTTTGGCTATACATAGACCTTAAATAGTCCATCCAATAAAAAAGAAAATTAATTCTAACTGGAACCCACGTGCAGTGTAGAAAAGTTCCAAAACACTGCTAGGTCACTGCTAAGATGGGGAAATGTTTCTGATGTGAACTTTGAGAATAAATTGCCCCACAGCTCCTGCAGCTTCAGGCATCAGTGAATGGTTGCTTTAAAGTGACAAAAAAACTTTTTCTCCCCTAGCCATGCTGCTTTAAGGACTTACCTAAAATAATGCCTCTTGATCCGATCATCTTCTTCCTTCCACTTGTATACATAAATCCCTCCAAAGCTGGCGCTGGTCTCTGATCCAGCGCTTACTGCGGTGTCTTCTGTGTCCCACGGTGTCTGTCCGATGTGCAGGCTCCTGGTTGCGCCCATTCACCTCCACTGTGTCTCTCCTCTTCTCACCTCCGAGATCTCTACTGCGCATGCGCCAGCCCCATCATGCTGCTCAGCAGCTCGAGAAGCTTCAGATCTTCAGATGGGAGTAAGCAGCGGTGACAGAAAAAAAAAAGTTGCCAAAAAGGTTATGCATATATTTACTGCTTGAAAGCAGTAAATATATGATAAGAAAAAGAAGAAAAGAAAAAGAAGAACAGAAAAAGAAAAAAACCACAAGAGTTTAATTATACTTTAAAGCCATACTCAAGGTTGGGCACAGTCGCGCCCCCACCTCTGCAAAAGCTACATATTTTTAATTAGGAGTATTTTATTTTATTCTAACCTAAAGTTGGGATCTATATTATTTACACCCTGTGAAGAATATATAATATCTGAAACTCTATAGCCCCCTCCCCCCCCCAAAATATATATATACCTCGCCCTCTGCTCTGGCAGGATCCCTCTATCTGTGCAACTGGTCCTATGAAGTCTCTAAAAAAGGTACTCCTGACAGTGGTCATACCCCTGCCTCCTCCACATACAGTGTAGGGATAATAGTTCTGCATTGTATATCGGAGCCCGCCAGAGCAGGGGCAAAGATAAGTGGAACGTGGTGCATGAGCAAAATGTGGATGTCATGTTACTTCCCATATGCTAATCTGGTGCTACTGTAGTCTCTCTCTCTCATATGTTCTGTGGAGACTCCTGGGCCAGTCCTGCAACAGGGGTCATGTATTAAAAATGACAGGAGGCAACACTTCATACGAGCGTGCCCACAGCAACACTGTATTGGACATCCATGTTGGTAGGCTGAAAAAGCAACTGACAGCAACTAATCAGAATCTTATACTGGCATCAGTAAAGTGAAGTGCCATTCCTAAGTGTTGCTGCACTTTGTCCCAAGAACCGTTTACGTAATATAACGGATAGGGCTTAGGCTGTACATAGTGAAGATAGAGAATGCCGATTAATTAGATATGACATACAGGATGTGCCATATGCAATTATTGGGTGGGGTTTTGAAGGCAGCGATCCCTATGCTCTAGTGGCCTGCTACTTCTTTATGAATGGGGAAAAATGTTCACTGAAAACATAAAAGAAAAGTCTGACTCAGATGTCTTGTTAGAAATGACTCAATGATTACATTCACTGATTGCATAAAGCTAGTTACTCACAAATGACCGGGAAAGAGTAAAACAGAAGATATACAAGTAATTATATGTCTTCACATTAGTGATTGAACCTACATAGAAGAGGTCCTAAAATTAATTTTCTCTGTTCTTATGATGACCAGTAGACTAAAATTTCAATGCATGTCTTAAAAAAGTGTACCGGTAGAGGGATTCCATGAACTGGTACTGGGAAGCAAAAGCTTCCCATCTCCAGGTGCCCGCCCATAGCACAAATTTTTCTCTAGAGCTCACTACCAGGCCTTAAACCCCGAGTGTTTCAATATGCAAATATCATCTGCAGCTAGGAGCTTGACCCCAATACACTCCTGCACATAACATTGAATGGCCAATAGAAGCTTGACCCCATACGCTCCTGCACCTCCCGAGTGGTTGCATATAACATTGAATGGGCAATAGAAGCTTGACCCCATACACTCCTGCACCTCCTGAATGGTTACATATAACATTGAAGGTACAGTCAGCATATCTGAGAGGAGGGCAACATTGATTGAGTGAAGTTGGTATTGGTAGTTAAATATACCCATAAGCAGGCTCTAAGAGAAAAGGTATAGGTGTTGGCACCTTGAGGTGGCTTCCTATTCACAAACTGTAAAATACCATACTTGCAGGAGTTTCTTTGTACAGTCTAAGGAGTCGTATTAGCAGTGAAGAGGTCCTCTTTAATTACACTTAGCTATTATTTTATGTGCCAGAGCTGGAGTAGGTCATTCATCACCTTAGTACATTAAAGCCATTTAAAAGCAGGCTGCATTGAGAACCTGCACATGTTATCTGTAGAAGAGATAAAAATGGAAATGGCTGGCCTTGAGTGGAATATTTGCATCTCAAACATGACCTGCTTTGAAAAGAATCATCAACGTAGTTTAAAATAGAACTCAACACTTCATGTTAGGTCACGAGGAGCAGATCTCTGGACATATGGAAAGTTTAGAAAGATTAGAGGCAACAGGCATTTCAGTTACACAAACAGCTAGGATATATCACTGCAGCCAATCACAATTCATTTTTTACTGTTCTTGCTGCAAGAAACTGACCCTTTTTGGAGCGGATTTTGCCGCGATTAGAGCATGCTCAATGCAAGCATTTGCGCAAAATTGCGCAAAATGCACGTTTGCGAATCGCGCAGTGTGAATGGGGCCTAAATGGTGGCACGGGCTAATTATTATTGTTGGTTGAAGCTACATTATGGAACAAGGCTTAATAAAATCAACAAAGCTGCCCTGTGTTCTTTAGACTCACCATGAACAATAGGGCTGCAACAACTAAAATAGATTATAATAAATCATGAGAATCGTTGGCACTCATCATCAATTAGTTAATTTTTGATTAGTTACCGCTGCTCTGCTTCTCCATTCTCCACCCCGCTGGTGCCAGCTGCAGCGGTCTGTGTCCCTTTCAATCCCCGCTTGTATCGGCTGAGGCAGCAGAGACACCGACCACTGCAGCCAGCACCAACGGGGAGAAGAGACTGGTGATTCTGCAATCTCCAGATGCCCCCCACCCACACTTCCTCTGCTGCCCTCCCTGTTCCTCCTTCGCTGCCCACCCCATTCCCCCTCTTCTGCCGGTGTTCTATCAATCCCTCAGACTCTAGTCCGAGGGATTGATAGAACACGGGCATCAAGTCTCCCATCAGCGGCTGGAAACAATAGCCGGCTTACTATTGGATATTTTATATTGCAATAGCAGGCTGGCTATTGCACCCGCCCACTGCCTGCTGTCAATCAGCAGAGGAGGACCTGAAGGAGAACTTTCTACTCCATGTCCCTATTGCTATTGCAATTTAAAATATCCAATAGCTGGCTATTGCTCCAAACCACTGCCTGCTTTGTTGACACTGCCTCAGCAGCTAAATCCAGTGAGGTTGAAAGGGGACACTAGGGATCTAAAATACCCCTAATATCACCTTAAAGAGAACCTGTCACCTCCAATGTGCCATCACATAGGGGGGGCCCCTCCCCATGTGATAGCAATAAGGTAAAATAAAAAAGTAAAAGATAAAATTAACCCCCCCCAAAAAAACAAAATTTGACAGTCCTCCAACCCTGCAAACACACTTATATTAAAACAGAAAACACAAGTCGTGTGCATCTACATAGAAAAACGACGATTGCGCTACATGTCAGGTATCGCCGCATATGGTATTTTTTTTTTATCCAATTAATATCGGAAAAAATAAATCGGCTATGATAATAAATCGTTAGCTGCAGCCCTAAAATCAACAATATGATCCATAAGTCATTGGAACATTTGTCCAGCTCGGAATAGATTACACAATGTCATGAGCGATACTTCTGACTTGTGTAACTTTTCCTGCACTGAGAACAAAGAATGGCTCCATTTTGCAATTACATGAGATTCCGCCTTGTACACACTGGAAATTAAGAGATTGTTGGCCTCAGCTGTAGCCTGCATATAGATGGACAGATGTCACCCTGCAAGCAATTGTCACCCACATGTCCTCAAAACGGTTGGGAGGCACAGTTTGACTTGGCAAATGAGTACAAGCACTAAAGTTACAGTTAAGCTCTGGTACTTTTATATGCAGGATTTTCCAAAAAGTCGGACGAGCACTCTAGGGGGTACAACATTGGCCATTAGTCCCATCATGCCACTCTAAAGCTAGAAATCATACAACATGAAAATTCCCTTTCAATGATAAAGTGACAGACATGCAAACCCAGAGGAGGAACGGGCCAACTATAATGTTCAAATGACACAATAGCCCCAACATTCAGCTGCGAAAAATCACTGCAACAATGATATGCAACATTACATATCAGATAGCTATAGGCAACCATTGCAGTGTATATGGCAGGCCTGGAAAGATCCCAGGAGCCAGTTTGCCAATGCTCCTTAAAAATTACGATTGGCACTCAACTTTTGAGAGCTGTCACCAGTGAAGCTGGCTCCTAAAAAAAAATTATTGCCATCTCCTGGACAGACTGTCTCTGGAACCCCATATTCATTTGTCCACCCATTGACTATGGTACTTTCAGATATGAAAGTCAAACAGGGAGTTGGGTAGATGCAGGGGAGAGCCAATTGTGTAGACTGAATTTTTGTTGGCTGTTTGAACAAACATGGAATTTGCTCAGTGTATAAAAAAAGGCAGACCGGAATGTTACAAGTGAGCAATTTTTATGCAAAAAGTTACTTCTGCAAGCATGACCGGATAAGCAAGTAACGTCCATGAGCAGCTCATACTGTCCAAACGATTATTACATGAGAGAAAAATGTCACAAGAGTTATGCGAGGATATAAAATCACAGCGCTGCAGAACAGTTACACCACAAGCCACAGAACATGACCTTGAATACCTTTACTCTTTAGTGGAGTAAATCTGTAGGGATGTAGTAAAGTATTTCTATAAACGGTTTATTTTATAGGCGTTTTTGTTCAAAGACACCCAGACATATATGCCACCTTCACCACCACTTTCTACTGTTTTTGTACTAAAATGACCTTTTTCAATGGACTACCATTTTTTTTCAAAGCAAAGCCATAAATAAGCCCCCGTTCACACCTAGGTGTTTTGTTGCTCAAAAGGTAAGTGTGACAAAACACTCAAGACAAGGAATCCCATTCATCTCTACGGCCCCTGTTCACACCTGAGCATTTTGTTGCAAGCAGATAAACACCTGTCGCTGGAGAAAGCACATTAGCTACTTTTTGGTTAATTATAGCACTTTTTGGTCCCATAAGGTGGCCATACACTTTACAACACTTGCAAGACAAAAATCTTGGGTTGTAAAGTAATTTTTTTTTAAATGTACCATCTGCCCATCTTGGTCAGGCAGATCGTACTTCCGATGACTGCAATGCTGAACGGGCAGTGTGCGCGTGCGCACACCGGCCCGTTCGGCAGTTGTCGAACGAACACGCCACTAACTTGCCGAGAATCGTACGATTTTTACGGTTTTCCAGCCTGCTTGTTCGACGGAAGGCGTGCGATCGTACAGTAGAAATGGTTGCACGCCTTCCATACACTTTGCAATTATCGTACGATAATCGTACAGTGTACGGGCACTGTACGACTTTCCCACTTCAATGGGAAACTTTGTGCAACAAAAACGCACAGCAAAACATTCAAGGACCATAGAAATGAATGGGATTCATTGTCTTGAGCGTTTTGTTGCACTTAAAAAAGGAGAACTATGAGGCGAGTGATTTTCACTCAACCTCATAGTTCGAACCGACGTGTGACAATTAAACGTCGGTTCTATAGATCAGGAAGGGAGCTCACGCATACCGTCGCTCGCTCACTTTCCAATCACCTACCTGCAAAGAGTTCCCTGCAGCGATTCCCCCCCC
>NW_017306494.1:1180109-1185853 GCF_000935625.1 Nanorana parkeri
TCACGGCTCCCTGCAGGGACTGCCCCCCCCCCCCCCCCCTTCGATCCTCCAGCGCTGAGTAGAAAAACGGACAGGGGAGGGGGTTGGCACAGCTGGCTCGGTTTCTAGATAGGCAGAGGGAGCCGTCACTCACACAGCTGGGTGGATCTCCACAGCATTGTCGGGATCTGTCACGGCTGTTAAGCTCTCAGTATATTGCGTGCAATAGCCTGCTATATACTAAACTTTGGGTCATGGGAGGACGCTAGTATATGTCCTCCCGTGACCCTTAAGAGAACTATGGGATAAAAAAGGTTATCCCATAGTTCTCTTTTAAAGCCTAGATGTGAACAGACCCTAAAAGTTCTAATGTGAGGCCTTGCAGGGTCCTATGGGACCAACCTTGGGTGCGCGCTAGTAAGCCATGTGTGTTTGCACAAACGCACAGACACCGCAAAGCAAACCGCTTCTCTGCTCCCTTCTCCAAGCTAGTAGATGGAGGGCTGCTGGAGACTGCAATATCTCTTGAGATTTATACTGGACAGGAAGTTAAAGGAAGCCGAGCTGAGAGAGTTGGAGCCAACTGTTCTGAAACAATGACTGTAAATGCTTGGGCAAAACTTCAAATACATATTTTGCTTTGCATTGTATGTGTGTTTGAACTGGATTAATTATTGAAAAAATTTTGAGAGTTTAATACTACTTTAAACTTGAATTGTAGAACATAATATGAAGCAAACTACAAACCATTTTTATTTTTCAGAAATTTCCCTGAAACCAGTAAAGACGTTTGTACAACAAACCCCAAAACTGGAGTGAAATGTGAGTTTGTTGCAGCTTTAAAACCATAGCAGCTCGGTTCTTACCAACCACGAAGTCTTCAGATAAAAAAGGTGCCTAGTAAGTGGTCTGGCTTCTTTAAATAGCCGGGTTATTTTTAGAAAATTAAATGTACTGAGATCACATGAAAGTGACCCGAGAGAAGAGTCAGGCGTGTGGACGAGCCATGGAGTAAGTGCAATTTATCTTCTATTCCATAGAACACCTTTCAGGCACAGCAAACAGGCCTCTTTATTCTCTGCCGGAACCATGAAAAAAAAAAAAAATTTGTCTCGAGCTGTTAAATTAACATATCCAACGAGAAATGTGATGCTTTTTGCTGCTCAGCTTGAGACCAGCACAATGTGACAAGCTGAGAGACCTTGAGATGGAACAGCAGGTGGGAGATGTCTCTCATTGATGCACCATAATCCCTCGAATAGATACCCTCTCACCCAGAAAGTTTCCAAAAGAAGCTTTATTGGCCCTACTGAACAGCTCTGTTCACTGACTTTGGGAAACTAGTGAGGGGGGAAAAAAAAATTGTAGTGTCATGTAGAGCTGCAGCTAACGATTATTTTCAAAATCAATTAGTTAGCCGATTATTAAGTTCGATTAATCAGTCGAATAGCAAACTGTAATCTATAAAATTTAACCCAGTGGATCACAACAAGGCCTTTCTTTTATAAACATTCCAAACTGCACAATCCCAACAATGTTCTACAACCAATATCTTGGGGATGCACCGTTATTTTGGTATCGGTATTTTTTTTTACGGTACTCGCCGATACCGAATACCAAGTACCGGAAGTCCCATTCAGGAAGCCAGGCGGCGTGTAATGACTCGCCATCTGGCTTCCTGATTAGCGCGGAAGCCGGGCAGCATGTAAAGACTCGACTCCCGGCTTACCGATTAGCAGGGAAGCTGTCCCCATGCTTCTCGTTACTAGGCGACGAGAAAGCATGGAGCCAGCTTTGTGGTCAATCAGGAAGCCGGGCGCTATGTAATGACATGGCGCCCGGCTTTCTAATTGGCCAGGAAGCCGGCTCCATGCTCCCTCGTGGAAGCTAGCCAATCAGGAAGCTGGGCAGCGCGTCATTACACGCTGCCCGGCTTCCTGATTGGCCGGGAAGCCGGCTCCATGCTCTCTCATCACAAGTGACGAGAGAACTTGAGAGGGAGAGGGAGAGAGGGAGAGAGAGAAAGGAGCTTCAAGCCTCTCTGTAGCTCAGGCAACATTAAAGCGGACCTTTACCAATATCTTTACAATAACAACAAACACACCTTTAGAAATGTTTAGTAATGACAATCTACAAACACATACTTCTATATAATTGCCGGCTTTGTATTCTTTGCATACCTATTTCTCTTTTTCTTCCCCAGTCTTCTGACAGCGGCCATGTTTACTAAGGGCAGATTACTAGCGCTCCTTTTCCTTCCTGAAAATCTGGCACATGTGACTAGGACATGTCACCATGCACACAATCTCAGGGGATGTTTTTCACCGAGATGAGATTTCCCAGCAATGCTCTGCTGATGTAATCCTCCCAGGATGCATTGCCTTGGCAAACTAAAGTCATTTTGCCCTTTAAAAGCAGGAAGTGAATGATCTGCCAGTGTAAGTACAGGTATTCCTCACTTAACGACCGAGTTCCGTTCCTACGACCAGGTCGTTAAACGGATTGGTCGTTAAGTGAGGAACTCTATACAGTACTGTACTGCATTAGGACAGTACTGTATAGCGTTGCCGATGTACAGTACCGAACAGTGTACTGTACATCCGGCAATGGAAATACTTACCGAGACCTGCAGTGAAGATCGGGGGATGTCACTTCCGCCGGCGACCCGTCACGCTGACGCGCGAGGTCGGAGGTCGATCGGCGGTCCGTCGTAAGTGTGAGTGGTCGCAAAACAGGTAAGTCGGTAAGTGAGGAACATCTGTATTTCAAAATCAGAGCATGTTACACCTATGTTATCATTAATCATCATACATGGATGAATTGGTGGAATTTAATTTTTGAGTGTAAAAGGTCCGCTTTAAAACATCTTCCCTTTTGTCTTCTTAATATTCCAGCACCTGCTACCCCCTCCAATTCTGATGCTGGATTTACACACTCCAATGAGGGCTTGCATAGTAGCCCTGCCATTCTAGGCTCTACATAAAACTACCTAATTAGCCACTTGACTAAGATATATGCCACTGACTAACAAATACGGCCAGAGGAGTGAGGCGATGATGAAGAACCTGACTAGCTGCTATACGAAAAGCCACTCTTCTATTTATTAGGCCCGTTTTGTTTGCGGTTACATTGAATAGGGCCACAAGGTCCCCATGCCGATTTCCCATGCTACCAGTTTCTTCTTGTACACAAAGAGGTCTCCTCGGTCTGGGTTGACACATAGGCAGCACGTTTTTTTGCGCGTTAACAGCATGCAGTTATTTGTGCGTTTATGCGCGTAGTGCATGCTCATTTTGATTGGCAGCTCATAAACCATTGTGGGCAATGGGAGAACGCGCATATAAATGCACAAAAATGAAAAATGTATAACATGCTTCTATTGCGCGTTTGTGGGCATTTCCAATTAAGTCTATGGGGAAGAAAAGAGCTTTTGACTGCCCAAAGAAGCTCCTGTATCTTTTTGGGCATTTTTCTGCTGGTGTCTTTCTGCTCAGGTGTGAACAGGGCCATTGAAAGTCATGGGACTTTTTGTGTTGGCCGTTAAAAGCGCTTTTCAAACTGCTCAAAAACGCCTAGGTATGAACAAGGGTTTACAGAAATGATACAAAGATGAGCTATTGCATGCATGACAAGGTAGAACATAGTCCCATAACAATTTTACACCAAAACCCCACGCTGCTATGCCACCACCCTCCAATAATCCCCACCTCCCAATTAAGACACCACACTCGAGATTGGAGTTAAATGGCTGTAGCAGCCTTTTATTACAAATTTCAAGTGAAACAGGGTGTGTATAAATAACACGTAGGAAACCGGCCAATCATGTAAGTGACCATCCCCCCTTAACACCAACTTTAACCCCATACTTCAGAGTTCCCTGTCCACCCTGTCATGTAGTCCTTCCGCCTATTTTTTATTTTCTTTTGCTCCAGGACTATCTTTCTGTTCCAGCTTGTCCCTAATAGTGAATAGCATTACATGTTTTCATTCAGTTTTCAATAATTCAATGTATGTGTCTGCAAAAAAAAAAAAAAACACAAAAAACAAATAGAATATGAAACGTATGTAAAGAAATATTGAGAACAGATCTAGGCCTTCGTTATGCACCTTTACATTCTTAAAAATTGAGTTTGTGTAAATTTGGAATGCCTAAATAGTGTTGCAAAACCATGGGCTAAGAAAGGGTACTTTGAGCTGTTCATTGGCAGTGTTGAACCAGGGCCAAGGCAGCACGTGATATGACCCATTTACATCCAGAACGCATTCTAATATAGGTGCAGGTAACTAAATGCGACAAGAATCCCACATGGCACAGAATCATGCAGTATATACAGAGCAACTACAGATCTAAAATAGAAGCCAAGATGGCAGCGTCCTTGGTGAAAAAGAGGGTTTAATTCCGCTTTAAACTATGCTGGACTATTTTGAAATAGTACTGTCAATTTTGCCATACAGCTAAGCCTGGCAAGCAAATGCACACAAAATAAGAGATGTGACCTAAAAAGGTGAATATATAAAACTATATACATGGACCACACTTAGATATAGGGAAACATGTTTGCAACAGTTGTTCTTTAAGTCTCTGCAGTTTCAGATTATTGTAGCCAATACCGTAGCGATTGCAGATTTTCAATTAAAATGTCTATCTAATTTATGTATTAGCAGCAAAGGCATTGCCCAAAATCCAGAATACCATCCATTGTGTAATTGGTCATTGTTGACCAGCTCACAGCTTTGCACAGAATACCCTCCCGCAAAGATTGTTCTGCTTCAGAGAACCAGAAACCTGAATAAAGGCTCAACAAGGAGGAAACAATACAACTTAAAAACTTCCCCTCCTTGTGTTTTCCTGCGCTGCACAGGCACATCTGGTCACACTGACACACGTTCCTGCCTTCCTCAAAACATTTCACGTATCTCTGTAAATCCAAAAAAAAAAAGGAAGGGAGCAAAACCAGTCCTAATGTGCCCCTATTACAGCTGAACTTTCATTCATAGATATGAACACCGATACAAATCTCTCTTCCCTTCTCCTTGTAGAAGATTCTATAGCAACAGCCACTGCAAAAACTGTATGTGACTTTTTAATCTAAGTCAATGTTGATCCCAGACCGTGTCATACAAAGCAACATTAAAGCGGACCTTTACCCATCTCTATAAATCAACAACAAACACACCATTAGAAATGTTTAGTGATGACAAACACATGCTTCTAAACAATTGCCGGCTTTGTATTCTTTGCATATCTTACTCTTTTCTTCCCCAGTCTTCTGACATGTTTACTGAGGGCAGATTACTAGCTCTTCATTTACTTCCTGGATTACTGGCACATGTGACTAGACATGGGACTAGGACATGTGACCATGCCCATTATCTCAGGGGAGGAAATGCCTTTCACAGAGATCTCATTGGATTATAGGTGAGATTTCCCAGCAATGCTCTGCTGACGACAAGACAATCCCAGTGTGCATTGCTTTGGAAAACTGGTCATTTTTTCCCTTTCAAAGCAGGAAGTGAATGCTCTGCAAGTGTAAGCATTTCAAAATCACATCATTTTACACCTGACATGTCTAGGTTATTATTCATAATCATACAAAGAGGGATGCATTGGTAGAATTAGATTTTTGTTTTATGGTAAAGGTCCGCTTTAAGTGTAGTCGTCAATGTCTTTCTGTCACCTCCCCCATTTCTCCATGGTGGTGGTAAAAAATATATCACTGTTTAATAAAAAGTAGGAAATAATAAAAGTGTATGTGAAGCAAAGA
>NW_017306494.1:1187308-1194006 GCF_000935625.1 Nanorana parkeri
GGACAAGCATGCCCGCTGCAGACTGCATGCATGAGGAGATTAAGAACAGAAGCACTGTGCGCCTGCACATACAGCTACACCCTCACTGCACAGCCACCATGTTGCCCACTTAAAAATAGTGTGGCGTTCAAGCTGGGCACATCACAGCCTCAGGAAGTACACCTGGGTCTCATGCACCAACTAGAAGTAGAGTAGAAAGCTGAAGCATTGTGCACAACACCATTTTCAAAAAACATAGATTTTTATGAGGTTTTAGTTTTACTTTAATCACCCAAGAGGGTTTTTATATCTTGCCTATACCATCTTTAAGAGGCAGTGTCACGTAGGCCCTGTTCACACCTAGACGTCATCGTTTTTGGCAAGCTTTTTTTAAGAACATGTTTATGCGCGTTTTTGCGTACATTAGAAGTGCGCACACGAAGTCTATGGGAGAAAAACGAGCTGCAAACTGCTAAAAGAAGCTCATGTACTTTTTGCTCGGGTGTGAACACGGGCCATTTAAAAATCATGGGATTTTTTTTGTAGTGGGAGTTTTGAAGCATGTTTTCTACTGCTCAAAAAATGCCTAGGTGTCAACAGGGACTAAGGCTGACCAGGAATTGCCATGGTTGCTGCAGACCCCAATCATAGCAGTATGTACATGTCTCAAACAGCAGGCTAATTGACCATCCAGGAATTGATGGGCAGTCTGGTATAGAGGAGGACTAAAGCTGGCCATACACTGGTAAATTTTGTTTGGCAAAATTTGTTTTTGGAACATTTGTTCAATTTTCTAATGGTTGGTGGGGACATAGCAATAGTTTTTGACCACATAGATGAGAAACGTTTGACCATAGGGTCTTGCCAGGAATCATTTAGAATGACTTACATTTTATGAGAAAAGGAACAAAAGAGAGCGCCTCCATAGTGTAAAAATGTTATTTAATAGTAAAAACACGCAGCTCTAAGGCTGTACTTACAACAGTTCAGTAGAATAAAAACCAGTAGAATAAGGTGAGAGGACGGAACCCCTGGCAGGGAGAATCTGGAGCGATGTAAAACACCAGTAACCTCGATCCCTGTATTGATAAATGGTTTATGCGTTTCTGGGGCACGCCCCCTTCATCACACCCAAGCAGCCTTAGTCCCTGTTGACACCTAAGCATTTTTGAGCAGTAGAAAACGTGCTTCAAAACGCCCAGTACAAAATATATCCCATGATTTAAATGGCCCGTGTTCACACCCGAGCAGCAAAATGTTGTTCCTTTTCTCATAGACTGGTGGTCCATCTAATCTGTGGGAGCTGCCTCCATCGTGTTTGCTGTATTTTTACTGTTGGGCTCTTTTTGGATTTGACGGCGCCGGTATTTTACCTAATTGGCCCTTGGAGAACTGGAGACCATAACGTCACTGTGAGCAGGACAGCATTAGCGTGATAGGTCTGTAAAGCCATTTATAAAAGAATAGATGTTTGGATGGTAGCCACCAGTGGTGACACACTATATCTGTTCTGGGTGGGTAAGGCCTCCAGTGACTCCTCCTCCTGCCCAGTTAAATGTAAGGATGGAGGCCAATTTCTGTAGAGGCTCTTGGCACCATCTTTCACTGGCAATACGGCCAACCTGCCACGAGTCCTGTTGAATGCGCAAGCATCCTACTTCAAATATGCATCATAAAATCACATTCATTACTTTTATACCAACTACCTTTCCTAGAGCCATCACAAAGAAAAAAAAGTTACAATATAGCTAGGGAGAGACCGAATAGCTTTCTTAGACGGTGATAACAACTGGGAATTGGCACAGTATATTACCAGAGCATTCTGCCACCAAATTTACATATACTATATTATCAAAACATCTATAAGAAGCTGCAGGCATGAAGAATTACAGAAACATTGCATTAATGGGACATCATAACATGCTGCTGGGAGACGCAGAGCAGAAAATATCACATGCTGCACCGGTGATAAATTAAAAGCCTTCAGCAACATTTTATTTTCACTGTGAATTTCAATACAAAAAAGAAAAGAAAATAATAATACATCTTAGAGAAGTACAAATGCATCCAGAGAAATTTTCAAGAACAGAAACCACATCCCCGCACAAGAATTGGGCCCATTTACTACTGCATTATACCCCATTATACCCCAAATTCAAGAAAGGTTTACATACAATTATCATGTCCTACATAGCTGTGAAAGCGGACTTGATGTGTTCGCAATGGCAAGAAAATGCGTCTAATATTGATGGCATACAGAAAGTTTACTATGGAACAGGAATTCCCTTTTCTATTTGAGCCTAACATGTGTTTGTAGCTACTATACATACCAGCTCAAATATTGTGATGTTGCGGTTTCTTAAAATCCTATAAACTGCTATAAAAATTCTATAAACCTATAATCTTACTGCATTACATTGAAAAATGCCCAGTCTCTTAAAATAAATAAATACATTCCAAATGGTGTTTCTCTGCAATAGATTAATAACACTCACCTCCCCACAGCTCATGCCGGTGGGGACACGGGGAGACAACACTTCTAAAAGTGTTGAGTCTGAAGCACTGGAAGGGACTGAAGGCCCTTAAAAAATACTTAAGGTTTCAAAAAGTCAAGACTTTGGCACATTTATGACATAAAAAAAAAAAAATATATAACAAAAAAATTTGACACAAAAATCAGAAACTCAAAAGAAAAACCCATAGGAGGAAACGTTTGTGACCCTTAAGTAGTTGAGACGCAAATTTCAATGAAACGTTGGGACTGGCTGCCAACAGAAATACCATGAAAAGCCCAGTAATTGTCACCTTTTCTTTCTGGAGACAGAAATAGTGTAATGCCGTAAATCAGAACAGGCCTGATGCTAAAAATCCTGAAACCGGCATTACTGCACCACAGCAGGAGCAAGGTTAATGAGCAAACAACTACAAATTAACAATGACTCATTTTCATACCAAATGCTGTTTTAAGTGAAATAGAAAAATCCATATTCGAACAGATAAAATCTACCCCATTTATCCAGCTGTTCCAGAATTCTATTGCTATTATTCATTAGAACAGCATTTCCCAACCTGTTTTCAGTCATGGCACCCTTTAAAAGTATGTAAAATCTCAAGGCGCCCCAGTCTAACATGTAAATGCACTTTAAAAAGGAGATTACATCAGAGCTCCCCCACCTTTCACATCAGAGTACCTCTTCACACCAGGTGCCCCCTCATTCTACATCTGAGGCTCCTCTGCCACAGTAGGAGCCCCCTTTACATTAGACCCCCTTCCTTTCACATTGGAGTCCCCCCCTTCACTTCACATCAGAAGCCCCCATTTACATCAGGGGGATTTCAAAGCATCC
The DNA here is from genome assembly GCF_000935625.1 of Nanorana parkeri. Taxonomy (NCBI): domain Eukaryota; kingdom Metazoa; phylum Chordata; class Amphibia; order Anura; family Dicroglossidae; genus Nanorana; species Nanorana parkeri. The sequence continues at coordinate 1,190,635 of NW_017306494.1, forward strand.
TTGAGGAAGCCATAAGGCGCCCCGGGGTGCCACAGCACCCTGGTTGAAAAAGGCTACATTAGATGCCTAGGGGACTGAAGTAAAGCACTTTTACCTACCTGATCCCCACTGCTTCGGCTGTCGCCTGTCCCTCGGCATCCTCATGTCTAATACAGTTCTATGGAACCTGCATTAGACTTGATGACGTCAGTGGTCCTCAGACTGCCAGAGCAAAAGGGTAGAAGATACTGCATGGACGTTCTAGCATGGATGGAGATTGGGGGGAGGACAGGGATCAGGTAAGCAAGATCGCTTTTTCCTGTCTCCTAGGCATAAATGAGCACTCTTAAGTGCTTAGATCTAATGCAGGTAACAGACCTGCATTAGATGAGGACTTATCACCATGTGTCGTAGTGCTATGCAGTAAACAAAAAATAAATTTAAAAAGGATCATGCACTTATTTGGAGCATGGTCTATGAAAAGGCTGCCTACTACAACATGTCGCATGGCACACGTGTGAAGCCAGGCTTATAACAGCCAACACAAGAAGATAACAAAACTAATTAAATGTAACACAATGTCAATGAGCAACAAAAGCACAGAACATTAAAAGCACAAAAAAGGATACAAGTTGCTATCAGAAGCCTCTTTACATTCATAAGGCAATTTATTCAAAGCACCCAAAAACACATCAATGCAAGAAAAAAAAAAAAAATAAGTCTCCCAATGAAGACATAAAATGGATGCAAATAATCATTATCCAATCAGCAAACAAGATGACAGGACTACAGTGATCTAATATTCATAGCAGCAAATCCCAGCTCACATCCTCAATAATTGCCTGTACACCCAATAAAACATTAATTAGGCATTGCTGGTCTTTTGACAGAAATAAACATTTACTCTGCCTTGCTGAAATAAAAAAAACTTCATTTGAAAGGCAATAAAACATTTATAAAAACACAGATTGCCTCAGTAAAAGAAAAAAAATAAACTTCACGTTTTTAAAGTCAATTCTCATCATTACAATAAATTAATACAATTATCTTACAGCACAGTGATGGTGTCCGACTGTGATACGCAGGGAACAGCACAGATTTAAAAATGGCATACCACAGAAGTTTCCAACATTTAAAAAGAAGAAAGTGTAGCATATTTTCAGCCAGAAGAAGCTCCAGTTATTCCAGGTTTACTTGAAAGTAATATTTGATGGAATGTTTCCATATTTTAATGAGTGATGCTGGATTTACACCACATCTGTTGCATTAGGCCAGTGTGAACGCAATGGTGTCTAAAAACACAAACCACACTTTAATCTGATGAAATATTAGTGCCCGAAGCTGGGCTTTAGCCCATTCTCACCCACCATCTGGATATAAAAAAAAAAAATTAATTATTAAAACCCATTATATAAAATACAAGCCTTATATGTTCTAAAATTATAAAAACTATTTTAGGTATGCAAATCAATAATAGAAATGTTATCAAAATTAGCCGATACTGCTAAATCTGACCTGGCCATCTAGGCATCAGTGACCTCTGGGCAGAAAGGGGTTAAACCCATACTAAAAGGAAATAGGCCGTCATTACCATCCTCTCATTTTGAAAATGATATTTCCTTGTCATACGGATCCGATGTCTGCAGGAGTTCCAAATTCACTCGGAATTGCTGACCTAGAACAAAATGTGCAACTAGTAATATCGAAGACAGCCAGGCAACTCTCATGTCTAGGAAAAGAGGGGGGAAATCCTCAAATGGAGACACTTGTTCAGTGAAAAAAACGGTCTACAGAGGATTTTATTCACTTTGTAAAGATCTCATCTCACTTCTTGCCACTTATTGAGACACAACATGAAGAAAAATCTCCCCAATGGAACACAGAGGGTAAAAAAGACCTGACAAGGGTTTAAACTATTCCCTACTCTATCCAAAACTAAAACCAATGTTGGCTTTGGATACACTTTAACCTAGGGGTACACTCTTTTGAACTCCACCCTGATAGAAATGGTCACGTCTAAATAAGTTTCAGATTTCCCAGATTGCAGAAAAAGTTTGACAAGACAGGAGATAACTAAACAACCCCTATAGCCTGTAGGATTCTCTAACCATTCATCATGGTTTTTTATCCAGCTGGAATACTCAATCCCCCCCTTCACCACTAGCCAGACACCTAAAATAAATAAATAAGAAGACATGTTTTCTCTGGCCTCACCATGTGACTTAACCACACATACTGCAGACGTAGCATCACCCCTCCCCAATGAGATCATTGACATCTGGATTACGTGGAGGCTAGGATAATGCAAACCTTTGAAGCAGAAAGCAGAGAACAGGGCGAGTGATTGACAAATAAAGATTGCCTAAATCTCAGAGGTAAACACGGTGTGAAAATGACAGAGTAACACCATGAAAGTAATTATTGGGTGCGAAGCAATGAAGAACAATATACGGAAGTAAGCTCGACACTGCCTACGTACACAAGGAGGCACTACTTATACCAAGCCATTGTCAACAAAATACTTTCACAATTTGAAATAAATACGGTGTAAGTCCATGTGAATGACTTTCCCTATGCCTGTTTGTTTTTTCTACTTATGGAAAGAATAATGTGCCACAAACATATTAGGGCCTTCTATGACTTGATCATTGAGGTTCTAGGAAGCTCTCTGTCCAGTTTAAACACCCCCCTTTTACTTCTGCTTTCCTCCAACGAAACTGAATAGGTCAGAAGCGTCAAATGCAGTCTAGATAATAGAGCTGCAACCAATTAATCGATAATGAGAATAGTTGTCAACAATTCTAATTATGGATTAGTTGTCGTTTATCCCCTAGTTTTCTGGGAGCCAGTGTTACGTAAGCTCGTTGATGCTCCCAGTGGGGAACGGTGGGGGACCCCTGCAGCTGGTGCCCAGCGGTGAAGAGAGCTCCCACATATCCCCCTCCTTGCCGCTGCCACTATGCAGCTCTCTTCCCTGCTGGGAGCCAGCTGCATGCTGCGATTTGTGTCCCCTCCGATCCCCACTGCTCTTCCCCGCCTGTATCGGCAGATGCAGTGAGGATTGGAGGGGACATAGACCAATGCAGCCGGCATCCAGTGGGGAGGAAAGACTGGCTGTCAGCCAATGCCACTGTGACTCTACATTGGGTGCAATAGCCAGCCTGCTAATGGCCATTTCAAATTGCAATAGCCAATAGTAGGGTGGCTATTGCACCCACTGCCTGCTGCCAATCAGCAGAGGAGTGGACTGAAAGGCAAACTGCATGCAGTTTGATTCTGAACACTCATTTTGTGTACTTTAAATAAAACATAAACAATTTTTATCCGGACTAAATCGGGGAAAAAAAAAAAAAAAAAATCGCCCAAATAATCGATTATGAAAACAAAAAAATA
>NW_017306494.1:1195655-1200556 GCF_000935625.1 Nanorana parkeri
AAAAAAGGGGAAAAAAAAAAAAAAAAATCGGCCAACTAATCGATTATGAAAACTAGATACTACAGGCAGTGTTCCGTGCTGCACGTATCTACATTTAGCACTCAATGTCCTCATACACTCTTTCAGGCCTTGCATCCAAAAGGGGAGATGGATAGGATAGCATAAATAGAAATCAGGTGTGTGTGGCCAACTGCAGCCAAAACTTTTTTGCTTAAAGCAGGGAAGGGTTACAGCGTCCATCACATGTGCTTTGCTTTTATAACCCCATTGGAGAGATTTCCTCCCATATGCCATCCTACAGACAAAACAGGAAATTAACTCTCCCTGTTGTTATTCTATATTTAATAAAACAAAGACTTTGCTTTTGAGTCAACAGATTATAAATAAAAAATTCCTTCATAGTCATGAGATTTTATTGTGCCCTGCACAGAGTCAAGGCATTCCATGTCGAACACTGCAAAGAAGCCCCAAAACATAAGCAAGCCCCTTCCATGTTTCACAGTAGGTATGGTGTGCGTTTCTTTCAAAGCTTCATTTTGTTCTGTCCAACATAGAGCTGATGTGATTTGCCAAAAAGATCCAGTTTTGTCCCATCTGTTTAAAGGACATTCTCCCGGAAGCTTTGTTGCTTGTCAATATGCATTTTAGCAAATTCCAGTCTGCCTTTTTCACGTTTTTCGTTCAACAGTACAGTAGAGTTTTCTTTTTGTATGATCAGACTTGGATGTACTTAGTCCTTGGAGCCCAGTTTGTATTTCTTTGGAAGTTTTTCTTAGTCCTTTGTATCCCATTCCTACGATCATTCTGTTTAATCTGCGGGTGATTGTTCCTGGGGCTACATGCAGGGAAGTTGGCTTCACTCCCATGGACCTTAAACCTCCTCCTTTCTAACTGTAGTCGTAGACACATCAAGCTACTTGGAGATGGTCTTATAGTGCTGGTCTATATTTTTCTTTCTCAACTCCTCAGACTACTCTCCTTTGCTTTCTGTGGTCGATGTTCAATATCCTGCAAACAATGATACCAAATGGCAACTAATTTTCTTCATTTATATAGGCTGACCAACCGATTACATGATTGAATACGTATGATCCAATTATTTATCCAACAAATCTGTCCAGGCCATTTTGGAATATCTTTGTAGAATAGGCAATCATTTCTTTGCTTTACTCCATGAAATCCCAAAGGCATGCAGGTATACATGAGGTAATTGCTTGGAAACATTGTTTTCAATGAGCGGTTACCAACAAATGCGTCTCAGACTATATCGCTAGAAACAAAAACATATAACAAGTCTTGGAACTGTGACAAAATATAAATACCCAGGTGAATAAACAATTTACAAATAATAAAATCAACAAGCCTCCTCCTTCTGACTTAAAAAGGAGATCTATGAGGTGAGTGAAAATCACTCATCCTCATAGTTCGAGCCGACGTGTCATACGTCGGCTCAATAGATCGGAAAGTGAGCGAACACATACCGGCGCTCACTCACTTCTCGATCATCTCCCTGCAGAGAGCAGTGACAGTCAGCTGGAGGATTGGAGCAGAAAGGGGGGAAGGCACAGCTGGCTCTGCCTCTAGATAGGCAGAGCTCGCTGTCACTCACGCGGGTGGATCTCCACAGTATTGTTGCGATCCGTCCTGGCTGCGGCAGTCTCAGTATACTGCGAGCTGTAGCTCACGATATACTGAGCTTTGGGTCACGTGAGGAGGCTGGTATATGTGACCCGTAATAGAACTATGTGGAAACACTTACCCCATAGTTCTCTTTTAATTCCCCATTAGAGACCTTGTGAAGGGATTGAAGCGTGTGGCCTCCTGCCTCAGAGGCCAACCTCCAGACACTAACATTGTTTAATGAAGGAGGGGGGGAAGAGGTAATTTACCTTGCATAAGCTCTGACACCATTGTGTCCTATTGGGGAGATGTCCCTTAATTTCCTACAGGATGTGAAAAGGTAATCTCTCCAAAAAGGGAAATTCCCCATCTTAACTGTTGAACAGATTTACCCTTCCCTCCTGTTCTGATGACATAGTTACAAAGGAGAAAATCAAAAATAATCTATACATGCACTTTAAGTCAATTTCCAGCTCTTCATCTAGATCAGAGTTCTGACCGATATAGACCTACAGTCTGGGGGTGCACAATGTAATATGGATATAAAGGAGCTAGTCTGTCCAATCCAGGAGCAGGCAGGCCAGCTCCAATGACAACAACTAGATAGCACCTCAAAAGTAGGGCACGGGCTGTAATGTTTGAGGAGCATTGGCCACCTGGCTCTTGGGATGTGTCCAGCCCTGCGATAACCCAAGATATATAATGGATCTAGTGCAGAATGGAATTGCTTGTTATATTATTATATTCCCACAACAACTTTCAAATCAGGGTTATGGCACCCATCCATATATTTTAAACATTCATGGCCTGCACAGCCCATTGGACATTGGCTTCCATGTGCTCCCCTTGGATGCATTGCCCCTTGGTTAGGGCCTAAACAATGCAGTTCATCAAAACTACAAGTGCTTTACAATGACCCTGTGTTGCATTATAGTGCAGTGTTTGTTTTCTTGAATTGTATATTCTGGTTTGTTTTTTTACTATTGACATTTCTTTTGTTTCTGAAGAACTCTTAATAAAACTTCTTGAATGAACAAAATTACCTTGTGTGTGGCCATCGGAGTCCAGGCCAAACTATTTTGGCCAATTCTTTTTTTCTTTAATGATAGTAAATAACAGAGGCCAACACTTTCACCCTCCAGGCCACGTCAACAGATCACAACAAACCTGCCCATGGCTGGAGCTTGATACACCAACTTCAAGCATGAGAAACTATAAGAGCAGATGTTTTTGCTCAGTAATTCCCATTTTCACTCAATTGCTTCCAGACGGTTTGTTAAAAAAAAAGAAAAGAAAGAAGTGGTATTTCAGTCACAGAAATGGGTAGGGCACCAGCACCCCCCTCCTCTCCACTCCGGAATGTGGAGATTGTATCAGTTTTATTTTCCATATAGCCTGTTTTTTGTTACAGAGACTTATTTGGAATTGAGGGAATAACATTTAGGTCAATGCAAGCCACATTCTTTTAAAATTGTGGCTGAAGTCAGAACTTTCAGTTGAATACACACAACTCTATAAAAAGAAAAAAGCGGACCTGTCATGAACATACAAAGTCCACTTTGCTGACAACTGCCCCCTCTCATCCCCTGAATTAAAAAAAAACCACCACCAAGTCAAACCTGACAAAAGAACACCCGCTGAACTCCGGGAAGTGGGTGGAAGTCAGATCCAATGTAAGACTTTTTTTTTTTTTTAAAGCTTTTGTTTTGGGAGCATTGACTAGGTGTTTAAAGTAGTATTAAAAGGAGAACTATGGGGTCAGTGTTTTTCCCCCTAGTTCTCCTCAGGGTAACGGGAGGACACAAACTAGTGTCCTCCCGTTACCCTAAGCTCAGTATACCGCGAGCTACAGCTCGCGGTATACTGAGACTCCGCAGCATTCTCAAAATCCAGCGACTGGGAATATAGAAAGAGAATGAAAAATGTGTAATTAATCTGCAATAAACATCTGCATGGATGCCTGACTGCCAATGCTGTTTTTATATATTCTGGTTAACAAGTCCTGCTGTACTCATTAAGACCTTGTCCTTGTGCATTCCGAGACATTCTCATTGTCACAGGTCGGCCAGAACTATGAGGTGAGTGAAAAGCACTCACCTCATAGTTCTCCTTTAAACTCTCAAAACTTTTTTCAGTAATGATTCCAGATCAAACAAACATACATCACCCAGCAAAGCATTTCTGTACATTTTTGCCCAAGCAATTAGTTATCATATTACTGAACAGCTCTAGCTCTCTCAGCTCCCTGAACCAGTACAAGATCAGATTAGTCTTCAGCAACTGTTCATCTACTAGCATGGAGGAAGGAGGAGGAAGGAGAAGGGAGGAATGGGGAGCAGGGGACTGGCTTGGCTTGCTGTGCCTGCGTTTTTGTGGAAAGTAGGGACACCGGCACTCCAAATGCGTCTAATTATGTAAATGCAGCATATCACACTGGTGCAACGTTTTCGGGGTCTCGCAGGATCGCCTTCCTGAGGAAAAGATCATCACCTACTTTGCCTGGGGAAGGGGATCCTGCGAGACGTTGCACCAGCGTGATACGCTGCATTTACGTCATTAGATAGACACACTTGATCTGCATTTGGAGTGCCGGTGTCCCTACTTCTTTCCATGTACATAATGGTTGCCATCCGTTAACTACCGCAGCACCCATCCAATTTTTATGAAACAAGCGGTCAGGAGTGCGTTTGGTTCATGGACTTACGTATTTGTGGAAAACACACACAGCTTACTAGCACACACAAGGGTGGCCCCATAGGACCCTACAAGGGAAAGGAGCCACCCTACAACAGGATATCAGGGCCAGAGCTCAGGATTTCCTCGGCTGCATCTAGTGGTGGGAATGCCATGCGAACAATATTCGCCCAGTGTATGGCTGGGCAAAATCTTACAAATTAACTATGTGTTGCATTAATATGCTCTTGAATGGTACATTCATAGCATTTTAATGCTTTGAAAATGGGTCAGAGGAAAAAAAAACCCACACAACATACACTATATTTTTTAATGCAGTGCACATCTACAGGGCCGGCCTTGCGAGCCGTGCGGCCGCACAGGGCGCCATGGCAACAAGGGCGCCGTGCGGCCGTCACAGCTCGTCCTGTGGGCGGCTTCTCTCCCCCTCACCGCTGGCCATCCGATATGACAGCGCTCCCTCGTCCGCCCCCCCACTTCGGGGGGGGGCGCAGGAGGGAGCGCTGCCTGCTGTCAGGATGGCGGAGCGGTGAGGGGGAGAGAAGCCGCGCCCGCAGCTGTCAGGATGGCCGAGCGGGGGGGAGATC
>NW_017306494.1:1200656-1234029 GCF_000935625.1 Nanorana parkeri
GGGCGCCGCCATCTTGGTGTATATCTAGGTATACACCAAGATGGTGGGGCCAATATCGGCGTGTGAGGTCACCTGACGCCACGCATGCATGGCGTCATGTAACGTCATGCTCCCTGCCTCCAAGATGGTGGCACGCATTCAGAGAACACGCTGGTGGCCAACATGGCCGCCGCACATTCTCAAACAAATTATTATTATTATGTGTCTGAATACAATACAGACCCCTGGCTTCATTTACATGTAGCCCGGGGTCTGTGTTCTGTTTTTTATTTTTACTTTTCTAGATGCACTTACTTGAAAAAAGGGGTCAGCATGACGACCTGACACTTTATTTTTATAGACTCTATTGTAGTTTGACATTTATTGTTTACCTTCTGTTGTTTTATTTGATAAGAATACTTCTATTGTGCCTACAAGTTTAATACCTTTGAATAAAAGTTTTATTTTTATCACACTTTTTAATATGTTTCTTTGCGGCTTAACAAAATAGGAGTCTTTAAATGGTGCATATATTGGGGGAAATGGGTGTGGTTACGGGGGCGTGGCCACTAAAGGGTGTGGCCACTGAGGGGCGCTGTAAAGCTTTCTCGCACAGGGCGCCTAAAGGCCTAAGGCCGGCCCTGCACATCTATGTGTTGTGGTGTACTGGCTAGGTGCATTGGGACGGCCTTCAAAATGAATGCCACTGCAATGCACCACACTAAGCTGTGTGTTGAATGGGCCCCAAGCCCTGGTAGGTATTAAATGACACAATGTACTTGGGAAATGACATGTGCCATAATAAACCATGCAAAACAACCTTCCTTGGTTGCGTGCACAATCTACTATTCATAATGTACAGCCGAACAGACCAAGTTAATAATTACCTACTGCATATACCGGAGGCCAACTATACACTAGATAAATAACTGCCAACCTCAAACTCCACACCATTTACTATCAGAACTTCCTTCACAAAATATTGTGTTCATTTTAAGTCAAATAATAATTTGTTCAGATGTATACATCAAACTGTTCATCTTAAAAACAGACCAAAACTCTATTTTGACCTCAACCCTTTGTAAGCTAAAACTACCTATGTCACCCATTAACCAGTTGACATCCGCGGTGTTAAACCCCCTTCCCATCCAGGCCATTTTTCAGTATTCAGCGCTGCGGTACTTTAACTGACATTTATTCCGTCATGAGCTATGTATAAAAACCTTGTTTAAATATAATCCTCAATAACCATAAAGGATATAAATCCACTGTGTGTGTGTGTGTGTGTGTGTGTGCGCGCACACCGAATGCCTTCGCAAACCCTGGTATTAGCTTGCAAAAAATAGCAGGGACATTATTGGGCTGCACATAGCAGCTCCACCCACTACAGGCTGCTTGCAAAAAACTACAGAAGGGGGCGGATACAAGACCAGTCACTGTGCACAATGAGGGAGAGCAGCAGTGACCGGTCTTGATCACAGGAAACTCCTTCACAGAGGCAAAGCTTCATAGATATGGAAGAAAATAGACAAAGCTCACCTGGGTTCAAATAACAGACATGGCTCTTGTATTTAGACAATATTCCAGAGCTCTGCTTTAAAAAAAGAGCAGGATCTGAATGCAAGAAATGCAAAAAAAAATAAACTGAAGCAGATGCAGCCAATCAGTAACATCGCCTACGCCCATCCCACCCAACAGCTTAGCACCAGATGTAAGAGTTGGACAGGAGACACGGAGCTGCTGACAGGTACCTGTAACTGGGTGTTACAGGCAGTTTAGATTACACAGGAAGGGGTGGGGGGTTCAAAATAGATTAATAGCAAAAGCACATTAAGATGATTCCGATTCAACCTGTCAGCACGCCGCCTCTGATTGACAAACCCCCAACGGAGAAGAGCCACTAACTAGGGAGAGCCAAAAATATTACTACATCCAGAACTGGTCTGCTTCTATTTGTAGCAAGGCAGCCAAGCCTTGGAAAGCCATTCATAAAAAGCAGGAGGCGAGGTCATTCATAAAAAGCAGGAGGCGAGGCCATTCATAAAAAGCAGGAGGCGAAGCCATTCATAAAAAAGCAGGAGGCAAGGCCATTCATAAAAAAGCAGGAGGCGAGGCCATTCATAAAAAAGCAGGAGGCGAGGCCATTCATAAAAAAGCAGGAGGCAAGGCCATTCATAAAAGCAGGAGGCGAGGCCATTCATAAAAGCAGGAGGCGAGGCCATTCATAAAAGCAGGAGGCGAGGCCATTCATAAAAAGCAGGAGGCGAGGCCATTCATAAAAAGCAGGAGGCGAGGCCATTCATAAAAGCAGGAGGCAATGCTCAAACAAGTGTTCTGCAAGATCCAACATGGGGGTGCCAACTGGGTTTTCCCACCACTCAAAGTGGAAAACCTTTTAAATGGCTCTACAAAAAAAAAAACAAAACAAAAAAAAACACCAGTGTGAAAGGCTCAGATGTAAGCTGCAACTCACTGACTCAGTCACATCAAAATGCTCATTCCACAAGGAGTAACTAAATCAGCTTCAGCATCAAATCCAAACCTCACCTCTCATCATCCGTGTTTGCCCCTCTATGCAGTAAAAAGGAAGCTCTGTCTACCATCTTTTTAAGCACACGGAGGCTCTCACACTATTCATCAAACACCTTCCCAGCTTGTACACTGCATACAACTGCTTCAGGCCTCTTAGCCCTCATCAGAGCCACACATGGAGCCTGTTGCTTCTATGACATGGGGTTTAGGAAACAATGAGACAATGCAACCAACATTACAGCATAATACTGCAGTACATGTGAGACACAGTACATCCTGTGTACTGACCGGTATCCATGGCACATGAAGCCACTTCAAATGCTGCACAGACCACATTGTATTACCACCTCAGGCACCACAGTGTTAACAGAATAGGTGACAATTATGTGTCATATTATTACTACACCGTGCCAGGTTCTGAATCATCAACAAGCAGCAAATTGCTCGTACAAGGGTAAATATAACACTTGGCATGAAAGATGGAAAAGAAGTTGGAGTGCATTTTATTTGTATTACATAACCTCATATTAGTAAATTAGGTCCGGTCCCCAGAACGTGCACGTTTTAGAAGTGTCCACCTGTAGCTGCCACTAAAGAAGATCCTTGTGTTACGCTGGCCATACACTGGTAGCCCGCAGGCTGAATGAGAAAACACATTCCTCCATTCATGTATAGATGTACGACTCTCACACTGCGGTTATTGTATTCTGACAGAGGACACCCGCTGCGGTCACAATGCATGAACAATGACTGCAGCTGATTGGCTCGGCTCCTTCCACAGAGTCCATTACTCAATTGTCTTTTGAGCCTATGAGCGACACCGCTGTCCTGAGGGGCACCGAGCCTATGAGGGACACCACTGTCCTGAGGGGCACCGAGCCTATGAGCGACACCACTGTCCTGAGGGGCACCGAGCCTATGAGCGACACCACTGTCCTGAGTGACACCAAGGGCCTGAGCCACATTCGGATCCCACAAGTCCGAGTTGGGCAGCTTCCATCTGAGAATTCTCATAGAGGTCTTTTACTCCTTACGGCAGATTGCTTTAATTAAGCATCTAAATCATGTGCTGCATTACACCCCCTTCATAGAGATCACATTAAGCCTCATCTCAGCGAACCCCACGTGGTACACACCGGACACATGTTCCAGAAACATATTCACCAAGCTCACTATTCCACTGTATCCAAGTACAGCTCCATAGGATTCTATATACAGTTTGCGCAGCATTTACAATATAATGGAAGACATCACAATACAATTCAAGGCCACATCATCTCTATGTTTCTGTACACACTCCTTGTATATACACACCTCTTTGTTTGAGTGCACACTCCTTGTCTATACATCTCCATGTTCCTGTCCACACTCCCTGTATATACACACGTCCATGTTCCTGTCCACACTCCCTGTATATACACATCTCCATGTTCCTGTACACACTCCCTGTATATACACCTCCATGTTCTTGTGCACACTCCCTGTATATACACCTCCATGTTCCTGTGCACACTCCCTGTATATACACCTCCATGTTCCTGTATACACTCTCTGCATATACATCTCTATGTTCTTGTACACACTCCCTGTATACACACACGTCCATGTTCCTGTCCACACTCCCTGTATATACACATCTCTATGTTCCTGTACACACTGCCTGTATATACACCTCCATGTTCTTGTACACACTCCTTGTATATACACCTCCATGTTCCTGTATAAACTCTCTGCATATACATCTCTATGTTCTTGTACACACTCTCTGCATATACATCTCTATGTTCTTGTACACACTCCCTGTCTATATACCTCTATGTTCCTGTACACACACCTCCATGTTCCTGTACACACTCCCTGTATATACATCTCCATGTTCCTGTACACACATCTCTATGTTCTTGTCCACACTCCCTGTCTATACACCTCTATATTCCTGTACACACTCCTTACACATAAAATGTTCTGTCTGTATTACTCGACCTTCTTTTCATCATTCATCAGGGGAATTAGCAATCTCTCTAATTGCACATACAGAGAGGTTCTAAGCTGGGTAACCAAAGGAAAATCTGCCCCCAGCTATAGGGAAGCCTTGATCACAGTGACACTTGTAGACGACTGTGATCAGCAACCCTCCAGTGCTACCATGTAGTATACTGTGACACTGTACTGACAATGGGCTACGTATGCACCGTGCAAACATATACACTGCATCAAAATTCTGTTTCTATGTCTGACCACAAACAGCAACTGAAAAAGAAATATTTGTTTTTTTCTTTCATAATAAAAAATTATATATAAGTTTATTTTTACTTATAATCTAGACAGCGAGCACTCCAGGGCAAGACCCCGCAACCCCACATTCATGTGTCTGAATTCTCCGCTTTTCTATAAACCGGGTTAAATAGATTCCACCGAGATTTATGTCAGGCTCCAGGAAATAAATTCCACAACTGCCCTGCAGTCCTGGGTGACGTTTATTAAAAACAAGAGAAACTACAAAAACAAAGAACTGCAAAATAAAACAAAACACAAGCCCCGCTTTCTGCAAGCAGCCCAGGAATGCTCCCACATACCCCAATACAAAGTCACTCAGTGTTATTAAACAATAAATAATAAAAAAAGAAGCCAACTGGCATTAGAAAGGACAGAGCAGAGATGGCTTCACACACATACACACACAAAAAGTGAACTTGTCTGAAAACAAGCCGCCTGGGGCTGGTGGCTGTGTCAACAAAAGGGGGGGATTTGTAGTGGATGGGGCTTAGCAGGAAGTGGGGGGAGGGGGGAGCACAATATCATAAACACAGCTGAAGCTCCGGGGGGGGCTCATTTTTATAAGCCATCAATAAAGTTTACCAAAAACTCTGAAAACAAAATCTGCCCTTGGAATGCAGGTTTAGAATATCCATCATCGCCCTCATCAAACAAATCTAATTATTGTAAACATATACACCCCTCCCCCCCAATCCTGAGCTCTGCATTCCCTGACATTGGGGGGCCACTGGGCTCTTCAAAAACATGTTCAGTAACTTCCACAAGCCCTAAAAAATAAGAAGTTTTCCCTGGATTGGTCTGCAGATGAGACCTTTTCCACAATGGCCATGCATCCCTTATAAAACCTGCTATCAAAGCGCAAATCTACACTTTTAATCAGAATCCAAAAACAACGGCGACCATCCCTTGGAAAAAAAGATCCATCGATAATGGCGACCTGGAATGGCTGCTGAGCCAAGAAAAAAAAAAAAAAGTCACCCAAAAAAATCTCAGAAGATAAGATTAGAGCTAATTAGCCTTTAACTATTCCCTATTGGAAAGTTTGTCTGCAGATTAGAATGCGGCTAATTGCTGCCATTGTTTACTACTACAGGTCTTGTACGGCCACTGACATCGCGGGAGCCCGGATCAGGTCTGCACACAATCCGGAGAACTTCTATACTGGAAGTTTGCTGTGCATCACATGTCACTAGGTGAGATGGAGCCGGATGGTTACTATGGGCGACGGCGGCACCTTTGCTCCATCAGCGCACACACATGCACATAGGCACTCACCGTTTCCCCGGACACAAGGGCCAGCCAGCCAAAGGACACCAGGATCCATATATTCCTCATTATGAGCCCCAAGTCAGTGAGGCGGCACGCTGCAAACTTGTTCAGCCGGCTCCCAGCTCTCTCTCTCACTTGTTGCTATAGGAATCCCCAGACGTGCACACACACCGCCGCGTCCCCGGGCAGCCCCCGGCACAAAACTTTGCTGGATATCGCACTGATACCGGGCGATAAGGGTCCCCCCGTCTCGTGTGCTCGCCGCTGTGCCTGTGTTGCTTTCCCCTTCAGGCTGCCTGGGAGAAGAAGAAGAAGGTGGCTGTTCCTCCCTCAGCCTGCTGAACAGTGAGCACTGGTGGACTAGTGCGACTCCTACTGTAGTAAACCCGGGAGAGAAGTGTGCATTCCCAGCCTAGCTGCTCAGTGCAGGAAGTGTCTCCTCTCCAGCACCCTCCCCCCTGCTTATATTTACTACTCTGCTGTGCCCATGTCAGACCCCCATTCCAAAATCTCTCGATGAGGACACATAGCATGCGCAGACTGACAGCAAGCTGGTGCTCCTGGAGCATGTTAAAGGGATAGTCCACTTTGTGTCAGAAAATAAGAAATGTGCCCTTACTGCAATAAAGGAAAATGTGCATTTAGTAGTTTTCGTTTGCATTGCAGCCTGCAAAACATTGCAACCAGGTTCCTGCAGAGCGTTTCTACTAGGCAGCACTGTCCATAAGGTATGCACCGCCTGGCACCGAATGCCTCTTTCCAGCAGCGGCGTCACCAGGCCAGGTTTCACCCGTGCGCACGTCATCACGTATACACATGATGTCATTATGCCATGACGTCACGCGCACTTCACTGCCAGCAGCCATGTCGGTGATGGACGCTGGCAAAGAGAGGAGGGGACGTTCATGCTGTGGGATGTAGGTATGTTGTCGGGTCCACTCCTCTCTCGCGCAGCTGTCGGGGTCTCAGTACATGACTTTGGGAGGGGGGTGACACAAAAATGACTGTCAGTCATTTTGGTGTCACCTCCTCTGAAGGGGTCACAGGGTGGCGGTTGAACCCCCAAAGGGGGTGTGGATGCCAGACCGCGGTGTCAGCACCTCTGTCTGTCGTCCTACACGGCTCACTGACATCACCAGTTGCCAGAAGCTCAGCGGAACACAAGCCAGAGCGTCCCGCTTAGCTCCTGGGAACTGGTAACGCCAGTGAGCTGGGCGGGAAGCCGCACAGAGTGTCACAGGTTGCTGAGAGCTCTTAGTGACCTGGGACGTTGTGGCCGCCCCAAATGAGATGCCGCCTGAGGCAACCTGCCTTATTATAGTAACAGCACTGTTCCTAGGGACCGAGTTTGCCCAAGCCTGTGTAAAACTGTCAGTAACACATCCGCCCCACAGCTGCAGTACATATAACAAAAGGGAATGTACTGACACTCCCCTTTCCCTCCTTCCAATAAGTTGCAGCTGAGACATGCCCTGCCTCACTCCGCAGGGACTTCCCTTTGTGACGTGTAGCTGCAGGCCAGGGACTTTTTTTTTTTTTTTAAGCCCGTGGACGGGCATCTAAACAAACTTCCCCCTGTGAACAAAAAAAGTGAACCGTGAAATCACAGCACACAAAAACGTGCACAAGGGTGCTTGGTCCTTCAATAAAGAAGGGACCTAGATTCCCGACCCCCCGGGGCGCAAGGCTCCTGACAGGGGTTGAGACTGTTGGTCCACCAACCCGAAGGCCGGTGGACCCCGATCCTTTGGGGACCTACCAAAACAGGTCCCTCACAGTACTAGGCAGGGGGCTCTCCCGAAGAGAGACCCCCTCCTGGGTTGGGAGACAGAGAACCCTATATAAGGGCACAGAATCTCCTCCCTACATCAGGAATAGGCCCCGAAGGAACCTGCACCCGCTGCATCTGTGGGTCAATGCCAAAAACAGGCCAATCGTGTTGTGCATAAAGTGCTATAAATAAATCTAAAGCGCCAGTGCACCACGCTGACAGGCCTTAGGGGCCGGAGTGCAAAAATATTGCCCCGTACTAGCCATAAGGCCTGTCCAAGAGGCGATGTGCAGAAAATGCAAGGTGGTGTGTGAGCAAGTGATCAGTAAGTCAATGTGGGGTCCCATACCCAAGTGACTTTCTGAGCACCCCTTCGGACGCCACCCCCAGGGGGCACAACACCACGGGCTTCTGCCACCCCCAACCCTCCAGCCAGACCAAGTGTTTCTCCGCTCACATCAGGAGGTAGTGCCGTTGGGGGTCCTCCCATTGTCTGGGGTCTACCCATAACCTCGGGGCCTGACGCAACCAGCAGTGGACCGAACCGTCCTTCGACACCCACCATTACGCCATAGGGTACTAGAATGCTCCCCCATCGGGTGGCAACATCCTTTCCCCTCCAACAACTGATAAGAACAGATACTACACTTGATCTTAGCCAAAAGGCAGAAAAGTGATACACGACGCACGGCTGTACGCGGCGGGAAACCGTGTGATTGTCCGGTGCAACTGGGGCGCCATTAGAATATAATGGCACCCACAGCACAATCGTCTGTGATGGGTGACTCCGTGACCGCGCGGCAATCCGTGCGGTATCGCGCAGGATTGCCGCGCGGGCACTGATCACATTGGTGTGCATCGGCCCTTAGGCTAGGTTCACACCTAGGCGATTGAGCTGGTGAGCTGTTTTCATGCAGCTTCGTGCTTTTGTGCGATTTTGGTTTGAAAAAAGTTGTGCGTTTGGGTCTGTGGGACCCAAATCGCGCTACAACTGCCCGAAAATAGCTCCAACACCTTGTGCGGCAGACGATTTTTACCGCACAACAAATCGCAAAGGTGTGAACAGTTTCCATAGACTTGAATGCAAATCTCTGTTTTGTGCGATATTGCCTAGGTGTGAACCTAGCCTTAAAACTACAGCAATAAGCTACTGAGTTAAAAAGTATTGATTTTTTAGGGTAAAACAAAAAGGATACATGGTCACTTTAAGGCCTCATTCACACTGACAGGAGGCGGGGCCGCTCCCAGGAAGCACAGGTGCTGCGTGTGATCGCATGACGCAGCCTGTTCTTCTCTATGGGAGTATGCGGCTGTAGGCTCACCCGAATTGCAAGTCCGTGCGGACGTGCAGTTCGCGTGAGCGTACGTCGGCGTACAGCCATGTACTCCCATAGAGAAGAACAGGCTGCTGCATGCCATCAGACACAGCACCTGTCCTTCCCGGGAGTGGCCCTATATGGCCGTGCACGCCGCACGGATCTATACGGGCTGGCTCTTGTCAGTGTGAATGAGGCCTAACACTGACTGACAGTGGCGGAATTACCGCCGGTGCGGGTGGTGCCGCCCCACCGGGGCCTGAGCCTACGGGGGGCCCAGTATCTATTCAAACACAGCCCTGCGGCAGAGATGGGGGGGCCCGTTGGTGTCCGGCCACCAGTTACCATCGGATCGGTATGCGTCGGGCCCCCCGCCATCTCTGCGCCGTGAGTGATCACATTGGCTGACGGGCCCCCTGTGTGTGACGTGTCCATCTCAGCGTGCCCGTGAACTCAGGCGGCTGTCTGCTGGGTCGTCACGGCCGAGGCCCAGGGCTGCCCCCTGCAGTGCCTGTAGGCTTTTTTTTAATTCAAAAAAAATAATCTTGCACCGGGGGGGGGCCCTTTGTTCCCTAGGTCCGCCACTGCTGACTGATTATACTTACATTAACCTGATCACATTTATATATAGCTACAAAAACTGTAACAAGACCATAGTCTTTTTCAACTGTGTTTTTAATTTTGGTTAACTATATGTCTTGAAACTTAGGCCAGATGGCTGATAGAATCGGCTTGTTTTATTAAAGAAGTGTCACAGTTTATTCACATCTCTTCTTCTGCATGAATTGCCATTACTATTAAGAGTTTTCTTTTATCTATTTTTATATGTAAAAGCAGTTACTCCGGCTCTACTGAAGAGGAGAAGATGTTGGCTTGACTTAAAAAGAACCCAGAGATCAGAGATGTCCTGAAATAGTCTGTGGGAAGGATGAC
The DNA here is from genome assembly GCF_000935625.1 of Nanorana parkeri. Classification (NCBI taxonomy): domain Eukaryota; kingdom Metazoa; phylum Chordata; class Amphibia; order Anura; family Dicroglossidae; genus Nanorana; species Nanorana parkeri. Next base: position 1,210,734 of record NW_017306494.1, read on the forward strand.
AATGTACAGAAAACATGTATATGTAACCCCTAGTAATGCCATTGAAACTCATCCACTGGAAAGAATAACAAATACAGAGGAGAATTCATCTGTGCCTGCCATGCCTTCTGTCTTTTAGAACATGTTCTATGGTTTAGCAGCTGATCAACAAAAACTAACACCTGTGCCACAGAAAGTGCAATAAGGTAACATGATTACACGCTTGAGTAAACGCCAAATTCTGCTATCTAAAGGTTAAGTGTACACATAGACGCAACAGAGCTGTCTACACATGAACTGACATAGAAGATGTGTTGAAAAGCTTTAGGGTGAGCTCATCTGAATGGGATTTATTAAATTGCCTGTAAGGAGTTTCAAAATTCTTTACTGGAAATGTACTTGCCCTTTCCATCATCTAAAGCAGTCATCCTAAACTGGTGTCTTGTGAGCCACATCTGGCTCTCAGTGCTCTCTGATATTGCTCGTGGCACCTTTTTAGCAATTTTGACAAACGTCTCAACAAACAGGTGCAACATTTCTTCATCGCCATATCTCTATAGATCAAAAATTCAAAGTCTTTGATGGCATGAACCCTCATATTAAGCAACTAGTGGAACTTTTTGTATTGGCAATATCAGCCAAAAACTTTTGGGAGCGGAACAATATCTAATCCAGTCCACCCAAAGGTGATATTTATTTTATAGTTGGAGCCTCGTGGGCTCAGTCAACCAATGGATTCTAATATGCTATATGGCTACAAGTGTGTGGGTATCCATCCAAGTGATTGTGTTTAGGTGTTTCCAGTGTTTCAAGGGTTCTGTCAATGATACAGCATACAGTATTCTTATCATTATTATTATACAGGATGTATACAGCGCCAATAGTTTTTGCAGCACTACAGAGCATATGGGGAGACAGTACCTGTACAATACAATACCATACAAAGGGATTAGAAGGACCCTGCTCATGAGAGCTTACAATCTACAAAAAGGGGCAAGTGATACACAGAGATCCCAACCTGAAAACATTAATTTCATGGAGGTGCCCTTCTCATTTCAGGGAGGTGCCCTCTCCCCCCACCATCCGCAAGGATATCTGCTGTTTTTTGTTTGTTTTCTGACAGCTCCTGCCATCAGAATAAAGAAAAAAACAGACTGCATTGGAATGAATAGCTAGGCTGTTATTGGCTATTTCAATTTCCAAAAGCCAATAGCAGGCTGGCTACTGCACTCGTCCACTGCTGCTGTCAATCAGCAGAGGAGGATCTGAAGTTCTCCTTCAGGTCCTCGTCTGCTTATTGACAGCAGGAGTGGGTGGGTACAATAGCCAGCCTGCTATTGGCTATTGCAAATTGAAATAGCCAATAGCAACCTAGCAATCCATTCCCATGCAGTCTGTTTGTATTTTATTTTATATACTCTAACGGCAGTCGGCGGCCGCGCTGTCAAAAAATAAAAAAATCAGATAGCAGGGAAATGTTTACTCTGCTAGATAGAGCAGTGTAAACATTTCCTGGGATAAAATGTTTCTCCCATGGGTGTCCGGGAGCTGCTATCTTATAGGGGGAGACTCCCGGAACATCCGGGAGAGTTCAGATGTCTGGATACAGAAAGTAATAACTGTGAGAGATGAGCTGATTGAAGGAGTAGATGTACAATTTAAAAGTGAAGTTGGAATAGGCTTCCCTGAAGAGGTGAGTTTTCAGGGATCAGATTAGGAGATAGGTGAATACATTGTGGTACGGAGTTCCAGAGAACCCCAGGAGCTGAGCACGACAGAAGGTGATGAGGGACCTAGACAGCAGAAGGTCTTGGGAGGGGTAGAGAGGCCAGTTTGCGAGATATTTGGAGATGAGGATGGAGATGTAGTTGGAGGCAGAGTTGTGGATGGCTTTGTAAGTTGTTGTTAGTATTTAAAATGTTATGCATTGTGCTATTGGAAGCCAGTGAAAGGATAAGCAGAGAGGGGTGGCAGCTATTGAGCGGTTGGTGAGGTGGAGGAGTCTGGCAGCAGCATTCATGATAGACTGAAGGAGGGGTAGCCTGTGTAGAAGTAGGCCTATCAGATGGGTGGCAGTAGTCGAGGCGAGAGATTAAAAGGGAGTGAATTAGTAGCTTAGTGATGTCATTTGTTAAGAAGGGACAAAGTTTGGAAATGTTACAGACATTAGGACCTCAAGATTTGATCACTGATTGGATGTGGGACCAGAAGGAGAGGTCAGAGTCCAGGATTACACTTAGCACCCTAGCATGTGTTGAAGGAATGATCATTGTGTTACTGATCTCAACGGAGAATTCAGGGGAATAGGCACAAGAGAAGGATAGAGTTTAAAGGAGGGATGCAACATCCATACTGGCATGTCATTTAGTAAACTAGTGATGCATTATGAGAATAAGGGGGTGGGCTGAGGAGTATTGATGAGCCAAACACCCACGTGTTTGGTTCGAATTCAAACTTTCAAACATGGGGAAAGTTCGTATTCGAACTCAAACTCAATGCAGGTCTATGACGGCAGATCATTGAAAATCAAATGTCCCCATTTTGAAGCCTTATATGCAATTTATTGGCCATAAAAGGTGTATGGGGATCCGGGTACTGCCCTGGGGGACAGGAATCAATGGGGAAATTTTTTTTTCAAAAATAGTTTTTAAAGAAGCAGTGGTTTTAACATCACTTGAAGGGTAACAATAAAAATTAAAAATTCCTTTAACCTCTTGCCGTCCGCCCGTAGTAAAAAAACGGACGGACGGCACTGCAGCATCTGCGGGTTGCCGTCTCCAGACGGCAATTTTTTTCTGGGCACGCACGGGCAGAAAAGACCCGTCCAATGCGAACACCCGGTACCGGGTGTTTCACATATAGGCGATCAGTGGGTCCATAGCCCGCCGATTGCCTATATGTGCTCGTTCGCAGCAACAAACCCCCTCCCCGCGCCCGGTCGGCGCTTCCGGTTTTTTTTTTCCCCCCCAGAATTGTTTTAAATGTTATTCTTAAAGCGTGCGGTTCCCCCTCCCAAACAATACCAGACCCTTAAGGTCTGGTAGGAATATTTAGAAGGGAACCCGTGTAAAAAAGACAAAAAACAAAGTGTGTGGGGTTCCCCCTCAAAGTCATACCAGGCCCTTAAGGTCTGGTAGGAATATTTAGAAGGGACCCCATGTAAAAAAAACAAAAAACAAAGTGTGTGGGGGTTCCCCCTTAAAGTCTTAAGGTCTGGTAGGAATTTTAAGGAGGAACCCCACCCCCAAAAATGGGGGGGGGGGTGAGGTTCCCCCTAAAATTCCATACCAGACCCTTGATCCGAGCATAGGCCTGGCAGGGCCGGAAAGGGGGGGACGAGCGAGCCCCCCCCCCATCCCATACCAGGCCACATGGCCTCGGCACTAAGAGAGTGCTTTTTTCCTGGAAAAGCACCTTGTCCCCGTGCCGATGGGGACAAGGGCCTCTTCCCTGCAAACCCTGGGGCATTGGTTGTGGGGGTGCGAGCCAGGGGCTTGTTCACATCAGGCTACCCCTTTGTTGCCGCCCCCCCTTGTGAATGAGTAAGGAGTACTTGTACCCCTACCTATTTACTAAAGAGTTAAATAAGACTTTTTAAAAAATCCTTTCTTTGAAAAAAGTATTTTATTTAACCACCTGCTGTCCGGCCGTTGTAATTAAACGGCCAGACAGAGGCTTCTTGAGAGCGGGTGGGCGTTTTTAGACGTCCCATCCTGTCCCGCTCGTGCCCGCCGCTAGGCGGCGCGCACGAACGGGAAATCAGCTTTCTATGTAAACAGCCTGTAGAGACCCCGATCGCTTGTAATTGCGTGAGGGTGTGCGCCCCCCTCCGCCGCAGCCGGTGCTGGCGATCCCGGGCTCCGCTGCTCCCGGTGTGAGCCCGGGACCGGCACAGCAGCTCTGCAGGCCAGAGATCAAACAGAGCTCAGTACACGAGCTCCGTTTGATCTCCTTCTCTTCGGAATGCAGGCAGTGATGTGTATTACATCACTTCTTGCATTCAGTGTCACTCTCCGGTACAGAAACCGGAGAGAAGCTGGTGAAGCAGGTCTCTGCTTCATCAGCTTCTCTGGGTGTCCCTAGGTGACATTAGGGGTCTTAAAGACCCCTGATGTCTCCATAAACAGGACCTGTCACTGCAAATTGGCTATCACATATGGAGCTTGTTTGCTCCCTATGTGATAGCAATAAAGTTAAGTGGAAAAAAAAAGTTTAAAAAAAAATGTAAGTTACAAAAAATTTTTAAAAATTTAAAGTCACATATCAAAGCAATAAAAAAAAAAAAATGAAAGTCCCCCGCCCCCACATGCACACGCAAACATGCGTCGAGTCCGCCTACGTGCGAAAACGACGATTACATCCATTGCGTCGCACATGTTACATATCGCCGCGAACGTCGAAGTGAGAGCAATAGTTCTAGGGCCATTAATCACTGATAACACTAAACTGATGAGCGGTAAAAGCTTTTAAAGCGTCGACTATGGACACAGTTTTGGGTATGGTAGTTTTTTGCGATTTAGCGGGTGCGTGCAATTTTAAAGCTTGACATGTTTGGTGTCTATTTACCCGACGTGACCCCATCTTTTATATTTTACCAAAAAATTGGGTAATAATAAATGTTTTATAACATAACGTAGGGAGAACAGGTTTTTTTTCAAAATTTTCTGTACTTTTTTATTATATAGTAAAAAAACCCATAGTGATGATTTAATACCACCAAAAGAAAACTCTATCTGTCCCCAAAAAATGGTATACAATGTATTTCAGTACAGCGTTGCATGACGGAATAAATGTCAGTCAAAGTACTGCAGCGCTGAACACTGAAAAATTGCCTGGACAGGAAGGGGGTATAAACACCACGGTCAGCAAGTGGTTAAAAAGAAAAAAAAATTGATCCACCGATGTAATCTAGGGTCACGATGACTCGACGAAATAAAAAATAAAACAATAAAAAATAAATAGAAATAATAAAACTTTTAAAAACGATGAACGCCGTCCCGTTCACTTGCGATGAACACCTGCCGCATAATGGCATTTTGACAGATGCCGGTAACATGCAGTGACAGCTAGCTCCGCTCAACTGTTTACAGTTGTAACAGGGTGAGTGATGATTTGACAGAGTCATCATGACTATGCCCAATCATGGCTCTCACTGTTCTCTATGCCCTGATTGGGCAAAGTCTTGCACCTGACCTGTTGTCAGGTGCAAGGCTTTAGTCAATCAGAGCTCAATAGGCACAGTGCCTTGTGCGGGGTGCTCGGCGGTGAACAGCCCACCGAACACCCTGACAGTTCATTTGTTTGCCGAACACACACTGCCGATGTTCAAGTCGAACTCACGTTCAGCTCGAATAATCAAGCCCAACCCTCCTGAGGAGTAGAGAGATAGATTTGAATGTCATCAGCATAGAAATGTTATGGAAGCCATGGGAGGCTGTCAGCTGACCACAGGAGGACTTGCAGATAGAGAACCCTAAGGAGTACAGAGCCCGGAAGGACCTATACTGAGAGAGAGAAGAGAAGAGGTGGTGGAGTTGTAGGTGACAGTGAAGATGTGCCGCCCCAACAGGGGCATAGAATATGAGATGCATAGCCTCAGTTAAGATTAGAATTGTTATATAGGTAATGTGCTGAGATAGATAGTAGGAAAACCAGGAAAGAGCAGAGTCTTGGAGGCCAAGTAAGAGGACTGTTTTGAGGAGGAGTGGGTGGTCGACTCTATCTTAGGCAGATATTTTGGCGATTGTCTGCTTCAAACTTTGTAGCAACAAATTGGAAAAAATCCCATTTAGCATGACAGTGCACCTGCAAGACCATAAAGATATGGATTAATGAGTTTGGCAAGAAGGAACTCCAGTGGCCTGTACTGAACCCCAAGCTCCATGCTACTGAAAATCTCCTCAAGATGAATGTGAAGGCTGATTGCAAGCCAGCTTGTAGTACAACATCAGGACTTGACCTCACAAATGCCCTTTTGACTGAATGGCTGACATTTCCACAGACACACTCCAAAATCTTGTGTAAAACCTTCCAAGAAGAGTGGTGGCTAGTACAGCAGCAAAGGGTGAAAGACGATTCAGCATTGATGCCCATGGTGTTAGAATTTTATATCCACCAGGCTCATAAAGATGCAAGGGTCAGGTGGCCACAAATCTTTTGCCACATAGTGTACATCATGAATACGGCAACAGTCAGATCTCCCTGTCATCAGGGCCGTATTTGCTCTCCCTGCCGCCCCAAGGCCAGGTTCCGCAATGCGCCCCCTCCCTGCCAACCAGCCCCCCCAATCAACGGAGAATTGAACCGGATGGCAGGGGCGGCAGGGTTAGTTCTAATTTTTTTTCTTTATTTTTTTCTTACTTTTATATCACTTTTTTATTTTTATTTCTTTTTTAAATTTTTAGCTTGTTTTATTTTTTTTATAATTTTCTATCTTATTGATTAATTTTTATAATTTTCTTATTATTTTGAATATTCTTCTTATTTTTTTACTTTTTAATCACTTTTTATATTTTGTAAAATTAATTATTATTTCTTATTTTTGTAATTGTAATTTTTTTTATTATTTTTTATCATTTTTTTCCACTTAACTTTATTGCTACCACACAGGAGAAAACAATCTCCTGTGTGATAGCAATTGAGCTACGTGCCGCCCCGAGGCAGGGCCTCGGTGGCCTTGTGGGGAATCCGGGCCTGCCTGTCATAATTCCCAACCCTGTTCCTGTGCACTTTGGAATTTGGAGTGTTCTCGTTCACCTTTAAATGTTGTGTGACTTTCGATTGCATTCTTGATAGTATAAAATAAGTTAAAAAATCGAACAGTAAGAGCGGAACTCCCTCATAATGGCCACTGCAGGTCTGCAGACCCAGAAACTAAAGTGCAGAGATCTCACCAATAGAGTCTCAAAGACATAAGGAATTGTCAGATGGTTTACCTTGCCTGCAGCTACCATAAACTAAAATGCACAATAAATAACTAAATAATAAACCCCCATGAGGTGGATCACTTCTGGATGTTGCTTGTAGCAGCTTCTCAGCTAGTGTTTAACTTTGAAGTACAAGATGTGGCCCTAAGAATGACAGAAGGTAGTTAAATGGCTTGAGTTATGCACACGAAAATTGGATGGATTTGATCACATCCACAGGTACCTTAAGAAGCACTGAAACTATGATTAGAAATCCATCTGAATAAGGTCATAATGCTCCAGACAACATGATTTTCACATTTCCTAATCTAGGAAGAATCATCCATGTGATGTCTGACCTCCATCACCTTCGATGACTACAGCTACATCAATATAGTTACTCACTTCCTGTTGTCTTTCCACACTCACTATTTAGAGTATGCACAGGGGTCAGGTGACGTTAATGGATGACAGATTGATATTTTAGGGTCAGTTTCCTCATTTGGGCCAGCTGCAAAATGCTGATTAGGAATGGAACTGGTCATAAAAAAAAAAATCATGCAGCTTTAAATTTAATGATCTTTTTCAGTTAGAGATTAGGTTTATTACACATGAGGTTTGGATGTATTCAGCCCACATGTAACAGCAGGCATGACTTCCCCTCAATTTATTAGTCTACTGCCCAAACTGTCTCGAGCTGCCGCTCCTTGCCTCCCAGGCCACATACTTAGTGCCCACATACATACACAAACCTCTTTCTAAAGGTGCCCATACACTGCTCGATTCTCGTACGAGAATCGTGGGAAATCCCGCGATCGTACGAGAATCGAGCAGTGTGAACGAAGACGTGCGACCGTTTCTACTGTACGGTTGCACGTCTTTTGTCTAAGGAGCACGCTAGAAAACCAGCCGAGAATCGTACGATTTTCGGCTGGTTTGAACGGTGCTCGGGAGACAAATGCCGAACGGGCCGGTGTGCGCACGCGCACACTGCCCGTTCAGCATTGCGATCATCGGAAGCCCGACCCTCAGGGGCAGATCGTACGTTTTTTTCATCACTTTACAACCATCGCAAGACTAAGGTCTTGCGATGGTTGTACAGTGTATGGCCACCTTTAGTCTACTGCAAATTCAAGAGAGTACTAATCTAATGTTATAAAAAAAGTAGTATGTATTTTATTACTAAAACTTGACAAAGGAAATCACTGTATTTAGCAATATGAACGTATTCATTTATAGCTTACCTTTTACCAACTTTGAATGGGTAGATGTCACTAAAATCCAAACATTTGGAATATAACTTCAACTTCAGACTACAAAATAAAAGAAAACCATGTTGTCATTGATAACTCAGTGTTATTTGTATTCTTTGTATAACATAAGTGTTAACATTTGAATTATTGTGAATAGATTTTGTCATTCTTGGTTCTGATGCCCCCTGCAGCCTTTGTTTCCGCTCAGAGGCACCCCACCGATCCTTCCACCGCTCTTACTTCAGGGATCCCAACCTTAAATAAGTAATTTCAGGGAGGTGCACTTCTCATTTCAGGGAGGTGCCCTTCTAATTTCAGGGAGGTGCCTTCTATCAACCCCCCACCCCCCTCCTCCATCGGTGGGTGCAACAACAAGGAAGAGAGCACCCAGCTGATAAGGCAAATAAGGCAAATAAGGCAATGCTTCCTTTGCTATCTGCTGTTTTTTTTTAGTGTTCTGACAGCTGCTGCCCTCAGAGCAGAAAACAAAACGGCATAGGAATGAATAGCTAGATTGCTATTGGCTATTTCAATTTGCAATAGCCAATAGCAAGCTGGCTATTGCACCCGCCCTCTGCTGCTGTCAGTCAGCAGATGTGGACCTGATGAAGAACTTCAGGTCCACCTCTGCTGATCGACAGCAGCAATGGGCGGGTGTATTACCTATGTCTGCTATTGGAAATTGAAATAGCCAATAGCAATCTAGCTATTCATTCCTATGCCATTTTTTTTTCTGACTGGCCCCCGATGTCAGAAAAAAAAACAGACAACACGGAAAGGTTTACTCTGCTAGATAGAGCAGAGTAAACCTTTCCGGGAGAAACCTTTCCGGGAGAAAATGTTTCTCTCCTGGACAGTGTCCGGCAGCCGCTATCTAATAGGGGTTCAGGGAAAAGTTTGTATTCTCTGAATTTTAAGGATGTTTCACACTGCTGGTCACAAATTTAACTTGGGTAGATTTGCTCAGCCCTACTCTTAGCTGAGCAGATAACCGTTCCCTTTGGGAACAACTGGGCAAACTGGGGGGGAATGGGACAACCCCCAAAAAACAACAGAATCCAGTGAGGTCTGCAGTGTCTGTGATGTTAAACATTGCATTCTGTATACATTTTAAACAAATGCACTTTAAACATACTGTACTTTAGCATCTCCAAATTGTAGCTGAGCAGCCGAGCAGGGAAAAAAATGAATTCCCATGTTGCAACACAACATGATTCCTTTTGCTCCATATATTGCTCTTTTGCTTCACTTAGTCTGATCTAATAAGTATGAGTGGGTGCAGACGCAACATTTCTGAGTGTGTCATGTCATGGCCTATATATTAGTCACTGTAACACTATAGAGAAAGCAATCAAGCAAGTTACAAGTAAACTCTCTGTTATCCAGTATTGAACTAACCAGAACTCTCATCTAACCAGAAAAAAATCCCGTATACTCGCTGTTCTGCTGATCTGCAGCATGTATTATCCTGGAAACGTTTGAGTGCCTGTTTGTCTTTATTTGTTTTAAGTGTGTCTACTTGTCTTAATTTGCTTTTCATTACTGCAGTGCATTTCAATATTAATATGAAGTCAATACAGCATTTATGTTATGGTATGGTATAGTATGGGGTATGGCATTAGTTAGACCAGTTTTTAATAGTAACTCTCACGCAACCAGAAACTTCATACAGTATATCCAGAATCTACCAATCCCCATGGATGCTGGCTAACGGGGAGTTTACTGTAATTGGTTGTATTTTATAATTCCAGCAGCTCCCCATTTTTAAAGAAAGCATATCATGAAGGCCTCCAACTTCTCCTTGAAAGTTACCTGGCTGTCTTGTTGATCCTCTTGCTTCAATACTTTTTGAGTCACTTAATAACATTAACTTGAATGTCATTTGTAAGTAGTTTTCACATTTTGGCATGCTTGGTGCCCCATAGGCTAATGTTTCTTTTCCGTATACTGGTTTGTAAATACTCCCTCTAGTGGTCATCTGCCTTTCATGATAGGCGATTTGTTTTCCTGCAAACTGGAGACGTAAGGAGGTGTAAACCTTAACAATGAACATTTCTTATTTGCTGCCTTTTGATCTGCTGAATATACTATTGAAATCCTTTTGTTATGTCTTTTCATTAAGTGCGAAAAATACCTGTTGATCTTATCAGAAATCAGAGCTGCCCCGGATCCTGTGTTATCTACAGGATTCTTCCAGTTTTTATCTTTCCCTGCAGAACAATTAGTCCCTATACAGTGGAGATGAGGAGAATGGTATGGTTTCAGTAGTTTAACAGCAGACAACTGGGCAGGGCTGACACCAAGTTTTGCATTTACTGTCTACATAAAGGCAAGTAATATAATACAGACGTTTGTGCTCAGCTACTATCTAGGCAGCAGGCATTAATTCTAGTGTACAACCAGAATGATAAATAAATAAACAAACGTGAATAATGTGCCGCGCTCACAAGTCAACTACGTTTCTTATCTAAAAATCCAAGGGTCAACATGTGCTATATATCATAACAGTGTAACAAACTTATAATGCTTCAAAACAATGTAGCAAACGTATATAGTGCTTCAAAACAATGGTAATAATCCACTTTAGAATTACAAATATACACAATACAGTTTAGTATACATATAAAAGTCTACTTATGACGAATATACCATGCAATTAGAAGGTTAATTGTGCACCCAGATCTAGGATGGATATAATTAGCAAGTAATTAAACAATTCCTCCATGTATTTTGTGACTTCCACCTTCCACTCCCAATAGAATAACACTAACCTCTAGATGCGACCTTATATTATGAAGGTCTGGAAAACACCACTTCCCTTTTTCAATCACAGGTGGGAAGATACCCGATGTTTAGCAATCAAAAAAACTCCACAGCTCAGGTTATATTCTCCAGTGGTAACACGCTCCCAATCAATATAAACGAATCTTAGCAGATAAAGACAAAAACAGGACATAGTGTACTCCGTAAAACCACTTATAGTTTAATGTAATAAAACCATACTCACAAACACAGATAATAAAAAGGCATCCAAAAGAGATTCAACTCTCCTGGTACATATTGCAGTGCTGACGTCTTTTGGTTTGATCCCAAGCTCCTCCCTACGTACGTTATGTCTAGGGTACATGTGACTTCATCAGGGGTAAGAAGCTGGGAGAATAGAATACCTAAGGGCCGGTGCACACCTGGGTGATCGTGTACGATACCGCGCGGATTTCGCGCAGCCACAGAGTCGCCCATCACCGACGATTGCGCTGTATGTGCCATTATTTTGTAATGGCACCCCAGTTGCACCGGGCAGATCGCGTGGTTTCCCGCTGCGATTCCGCCTGTGCTTTCGAACACCATCGCAGCTAAAACAGCCATGCCTCGTGTATCGCAATAAAAGGTACATGTACCTTTTTTTGCGATTGCCGCGCAGATGTACCCCATGGAAATCAATGGGGCCACACGCAATTGTGCACGACCGCACAATCCCCGGACGCGCGTCCTGGATCAATCAGGTTTGCACCGGCCTTGAGTCCCCATTCACACTGAGACCCCATTCACACTGTGCGTTTTGTAGTGCGTTTTCCGCTCAAAAATGAAGCTCAATGTAGCTCAATGTAGCGCTTCCAACGCATTTCAATGGAGAAGTTCACATCTGGAAGCTCAATGTCGCCTGTAGCTTGTAGCGGAAGCTTTTCGCTCGAACATGAGCTACTTTTTGGTGCATTATGTGCTTCTTGGTCCCAATAGACTTCAATGGCGTAGCTCAATGTCGCTCATTAGTGGCGTTTTTGCGTGACATTGTAGTGCGATGTGTCACTTTTGCCCAGAAATTATACTCACACAGAAGCAGGAAACAGGAAAAGGAATTATGTCACATCAAAGACCACTTTTGATAGGATACTGCCCAATGCAGCACTACAAAGTGCCTATGGTAAAATGCCAAAAGAAGCGCTACATAGCGCGTCAAAATGTGCACTGAAACTCAAAGAAGTTTGATGTAGCTCAAAGTCGCTTTACTCAAATATGCTCAGAAAATGCGTTTATTTTGTTGTAGCTCAGTGTGAATGGGGTTTTATAACTAGTTTTATCTCTTAGGAGACCATAAACAACTTTTCATAGAGCTCCACCCCTAGCCTTTCATACTTCACCGCTACCATCACAAGATTTGTATATATAAAAGGCACATGGTGTCATTTCACAAGGGAAAATTAGGAGGGTGTTTCTGGCAGATAAAAAAGGTATTTTTCCGAACTTGCAGGAACAAGGGATAAACCATGAGAAAATGCGCATGTATTACACAAGTGCAATAATGTCTCATGCCCAAAACTCATTGCTAAGATTGTTGACAGGTATGAGCTTCGGTTCAGTCCAAAACAGAGTTTGTTTGAAAGAATCTGTTAGCCCATTCATCTGCAGCCGAGGCATTCCATGCCGCACAGCTGAGCGTAAACAAAGGGATAAGATGCTGGTGACATTGATCCTCTATGGTCACATGGCCATATTGGGTCAATGTCATTGACCCAGTATGGCCACGTGCCCATATCATTTCAATTATTTCACCAGCATCCCACCCCTTTGTTTAGGTTCAGCTGTGGCACTGGGAATGCACCAACCGCAGCTGATTGGGCCAACACTAACAGATACCTTCTGGGTGCAGATGAACGTAAGTTTGAATTAGGGATGCACAGATACTTTTCGAGTACCAGTGCAGATACTTGGCATTTTCATGAGAACTACCAGGGTTGCAGCGGTTGCAGCTGGGACCTGGCTCTGGCCCTCCACCACTGTCCTGAAATCATTAGTCTGTATTGTTTTAGAAAAACTGTCACATGACAATAAACAAAAATGTATCAGTACTCGTACTTGTAAGTACTCGGCAAGTACCAGTACTCATACTCGCAAAACTTGTATCTGTGCATCAATTTATTTATATGTATAAAAACAAAATCGTACATTAAAACAGAGATGTACAAATCCCATGAGCTCTGTGTGCTCCTTACAAATGACAGCTGCCTTCTAACGTTTGGACTAGACTAGACTCCTACTAGACTTGGAGCTCAAAAGTATCGGTACATGTGCCCGTACTTGTACCGAGTACTGTACTTGGTATCTGTGCAACCCTAGTTTGAACCAATCCTAACCTCATTGCTAATTATTAACATTAAGCTGGTCACATGCACATTTCTACATAGAAACCTGTAAAATAATAAAAAAGTACTTTTGCTTTACAAATTAGAGATGTACAGGTTTTTTTTTTCATGGTAAGCGAATTATTTGTGGCTGTGCAGTAAGGGCTCAATATCACCTGGGAGTTTAATAGCTTGAAACATAGCATATAAGCCCCTTATGCATCTTTTGCAACATAATGAATTCCTTTGAGACAGTTGGAAAAAAGGAGTTAAATCTAACGCTCACAAACAATTACAATCTAATGTGTGGTTGTGCATTAAGTCTTATATGAGAACACTTAGCTATCTCATTGTGTGCTGTATTTCTGACAGCATGAGTGTCTCCAAGGTATTTGGGCTGCATTGTTAGCTTGTTATCTGTTATTATAATTGTGTGTGGGTAAACGCAATCCTATCTTTGCTTATTAAGCATTATAATTGTGTGCTATTTGCTCTAAATACACTGGATATTAATAAGAGCAGAGTAAGAAAAATAAACCTGGAATAAAATGTGCCCATTAAATAGATATAGCTCGAGCCATTTATTACTGCATTCCTTTATTTATTTTGTAGCTGTTATTGCGGTTGATTTGCTAAATAATATTCACTTTTCAATATTAAGATTCACTCAGCTTAATGAGTAAGGTAAATCTGCATTCACTTCAGTCATCTTTCCATGTGCATTTTTGTTTTCATTTTCTTTGCAAATGATTGGATATTCACTTTTCACTAAGCAAAGTGAACTTTACATACTCATTATGTAAATGAACCCCACTGTATTAAAAAAAGTAATGCCCAGTTTTTCCTCTTTGGCAGGGTTAGTTCTGATTTTTTGACCTATTCTGGCTTCGATTGTTGTAATAGCGAGTTATCCCTTGCTGAGACCTCTATGCCTGGCCTGTATAAGCAGATATAATCACTGCAGATAATCCTTATCAGATAGCTGAACTCACCAAATAATTTTCATCCACAAAGTGCTTTATTGCTTGCATCAGGTTACAGCAGACAACAGGATACAGCAGATGAATTAACAGGCGGTATTTGAAGGTCAGAGATGGTAATGTTTCCAAGCATGCATTGCACATTAATATGTGGTCATGTTACTGTCAGACATTTTGATGCCTGAAAACGAATACTCATGAAGAAAGGGGAAATACCCCTATAGATGGGAGGGAACACAGAAAGACATGGTGCAATAACCCAAAAGTTGTCAGTATAATAACCAGCTATTCTACCACCAAAGATAATGGCTTAAGGAAAATTAACCACGTACATTCTCATTTCACATTAATACAAGTATTGACTATGCACTGTCAACAGCACAGGACCCAAAGACTGTCTGGCAATAAAGGATAGCTGTACCTCTAATAAAAATGTAACAAACCCACCCTCCCTATCCTTCCTAAGCTAATCTACAGTAACCTTCCCCCCTCCAAACCTACTGGTTTTCTTGCTTCAGTAGCATAGTTTTCACCGTCCCTGGCCACAATTCTCTTGACTGCCACAGAAAGTGGCATTGAGGCTGCTTGACTATTTCTTTAAGCGATGACGATAAAGCAGAACTCCAGGCAAAAGTGTTCTTAACCCTTGCAGTGGGGTTTTTTGACTAGGTGCTGAAAAAAAGTTATACTCACCCGATCCTTGGAGCTTGCTGCCTGCTACTTCAGTCCCTGCAGCATGTTTCCTCTTACGCTGCAGCATTGGAATGTTTTTCAGCGTTCTCATGTCTATACACAGTGTATAGAACGTGATGATTTATGGGACCATAGACCGTTGGAGTGAGAGGGGAAGGAGACTCCAGGTCTAAGAGCAAGCCGGCTTGACTGATCAGGAGAGTTTAACTTTTTTTTTATACCTAGATAAAAACTAGCGGGGTAGCCCTGCTGCAAGGGTGAAGAAATATTCTGCCTGAAGTTCTGCTTTAAGGATTTCAATACATATTTTGGTGTAAAAAGAGCAGATCTTTTAGGTACCCAAGCGTGACATTCTTAAATATAATACACAGATTATGCTAATAATAGCATATTAAAAATAGAACAATTACAAAATCTTCATAGCACATACATCACAATTCAAATTTTTTTAAAAACCTTCATATATACAGTATAACCCCTTCCATCGGCTATGATATATATAGAGAGGGGGGAATTTAGTAACACTGGAGCAGACAAAATATGGAGCAGTTGCCTATAGCAACCAATCAGCTTCTCCCTTCAGTCTGTTCAGTTAAGTTTTGAAAATTAAAGGTGGATGCTGATTGGTTGGCATCAGCTTCAGATTTGGTCTGCTCCAGTTTTGATAAATCCCCCTCAGATAATTTACAATCTATAATCAGCAAATATTATATTGCATTACTGTCCATAGTATATTTGCTTCTGGACAACAATTGCGGTAGGTACAAATTTCAGTATTGTTGAAGATTGTGCCGTAGTTTAGATTCTATTTCCACTTTTGCAGCCAAATTGGCTTTTTACTTAAAAATCTTACCTAGCTTCTCCTCTATGTAATGATAAGGAGAGGGCTGGAGGGGCTGTTCGAAGTTATGTTTACCATAATTAACCCTGTCGGTGCTGTTCTGGCAGATCTCATTATCAGTTGTGAACTAGATTTGAACACTGTCCTAACAAAGGGTTAAAGCAGGGGTCTCAAACTCAATTTACTCCGGGGCCACTGGACACATTTTTTTCTGCCATTAGGGCCGCTTGCCAAATTTCATACTTCACACAC
This sequence comes from Nanorana parkeri, assembly GCF_000935625.1. Classification (NCBI taxonomy): domain Eukaryota; kingdom Metazoa; phylum Chordata; class Amphibia; order Anura; family Dicroglossidae; genus Nanorana; species Nanorana parkeri. The sequence goes on from NW_017306494.1 coordinate 1,226,757, forward strand.
ACAGAGATACGCACAGATAGAAATACACACAAACTGGAATATGCACAACCCCCCACAACCAGAATTACAAACACAAATATACACACAATAAGGCCCCATTCACACCTATAAGTTTAGGTGCGATTAGAGATTCCTGCATCAGGAACTTGCGTTTTCCTGCAGCAGGAATCCCTAATGTGGTGCTTACATGCAGCAGCTGTCAGCCATTCAAGTTAAAGGAGAACTATGGGGTCAGTGTTTTTCGCGGTATACTGAGACGCCGCACCTGGAGCGGATCTCGACTTAGATGACGGGATCCGCCCAGCTGCGTGAGTGACAGCTGGCTCTGCCTATCTAGAGGCAGAGCCAGCTGTACCCGCCCCCTCCCCCGTCCGTTCCGCCAGTCAGCGCTGGCAGATCGGAGCGGGGAGAGGGGAATCCAGCCCCTCCCCCTGTCACGGCAGAGAGCCGTGACAGGATCGAGAGGTGAGGGAACCCGGTATGTGTTCCCTCACCTCCCGATCTACTGAGCCGACCTGTGACATTCTCATTGTCACAGGTCGGCTTAGAACTATGAGGTGAGTGGAAATCACTCATGTCATAGTTCTCCTTTAAGGATCAGTTCACAGCCGCTGCATGTAATTGCCTGCACACTGCATGTAATCGTATGTGATATGATTGCGTGCGGTTAGGAATCAATCATTATCTCTGGATGCATGATCAAGAGAATGATTACTAACCGCATGTAATCATATCACATACCATTACATGCGGTGTGCAGGCATTTACATGCAGCGGCTGTCACCTGATCATTAACTTGAATGGGTGAAAGCTGCCGCTTGTAAACACCACATTAGGGATTCCTGCTGCAGGAAACCGCTAATAAAACTACCAGGTTGGAAACCAAAAGAAAATCAACGCAACAGGCTCTCAGGAATCAGAGATGGTGACTTGTATATAGAACACAGCAAAAGATCCACCATCTGTTCATAAGAGTATTACCATATTCAAACCCTAGTGCAGATTAAAAAGCCAGCCTCAAACTATAGAGAGAGTTTACAGAGCCAGGTCATAGGATCACAGGTCCCACATAAGATTTCGATAGGTGTACTGGCATGACTTACCCCATCAGACACTAACTGCCTACAAATGCATCCTTCCTTGTGAAGCGACTGACATGTGCACAGCTTTGACCAGTTGCGTTATTTCCTTACATTACTGCAGAAGCATGTAGGTTGAAGTGGGACCCCCTGGATATTTCTTATACCCCAGGCCCCTGCCTAGGTTGTCTTTTGGATGATCCAACTCTGCTGGATGTGAGTGCCCAGTTGAGCTATATTCAGAGTGTCTCAGGTCTCAGCCATTCTTACATCTATGAGGGATTAATGCACAGGAGCCAGAGAGAGTGAATTTTTTTAAATGAAAAGTAAGCTAGACTAAAATAACAGAGTTTGCAATCAGTAAAAAAAAAAAAATCTTTACACTATAGTCAAAGTAGAAACATCAGCAAGCTTGTTTCATAGTAACCACAGCAATCCCCAAAGTGTAGGAAAAGCCCAAACTTTATTTTTTAGTTTTGGATGGACAGCTTTAAATTCTGTCTGTGTCCCTGCTGGGGAAATTCACCCTTACTATTGGTCCTGGTGACCATTGTCTCTGATAAAGTAAGTTGTGGACAATCCAATATTTTTGAGTTGTCAAAAGAACAGAAATAGAGTAGAAATCTTCCAATGGGGGGACCTGTTCTGGTGACAACTGTCTAACAGGGGATATACCTTTGCTTTGGAGCAGGGGTAGGCAATCTTGGCATTCCAGCTGTTGTGGAACTAGAAAATCCCATGAGGCTTTGCAAGACTCGACAGCCACAGGCTGTCAAAAAAAAAGCTTTGCCTTTACACACAGAGGTTGCTTGAAGCAGAGTGCTTGTTTCTAATTACATTAGTTAGCAGATGAGGTATGAAGGAAAAGAATCACTAATGAATCAAACTACATTAAACCTTCTAGAGCAGAGACTGGCATAAACAAAGTATTGTTCTTAATTGGTAGGAAGATATCATAATATTGTATAAAACGTGGTTAGAACCACTGTCAGGTCTTTTTGTGTCTTTGTCAGGGTGATCCACTCACTCTAACTCTCCTGATCACCAACGTCAAAATTTTGAGCTGCCACCAGAAGAGGCTTTAAGGTGGAAAACTTCCATTGGAGACAGTTGTTCCTGTTAAAACTGTCCTGTTTTTGGGCTGCTCGTCTGCGACTGCCCTGACCTATAATTTGATCAAAACCATGCCTCCTGTCCTGTTCCTGACCAACATTTTATTTACACGGAGGGATATTTTTAGGTTGGGGTTTACATTTACCCTAAGTTTATTGTACTGTGTGATTTAAAAAAAAGTATTTTGATACCTGTTCATTATACCATTTTCATTTTTTTGTTCTTCATATGCTGCTCAGTTTGGGACAGTGTTATCTACACATGATACAGTATATTTAATTCACAGGATTTTTGTATGGCAATGTATTATATATTTTTTAGAGCCTCTATTGTATTGTAATCTAGGTAAGTGTTCTCTTGAGAAGAGTGAAGATGAGGAAGAGGTATTTATGTAATTACTTAAAGTGACACTAAACACAGCAGTTAAATCTTAAAAATGCATTCAAGGAACTTAACTATTAACAAAAATGTATCTTATTTGTGTATCACTCGGCTATAGATACTCAAATAATCTCTGAATTGGTGCTGACACTGTCCTTCCTTCTGTAGGAGGGGCTACTTTTGTTCCCCATGGTCCCTGTGTGTGTTGTAAAGTAGTCACCACCCCAAGCTCGCACCTGTGATGGACTATAATTTCAATACCAATTAGCTAACTAAACATGAGATTGTAGTTCATCACAGGAGTGAGCTTGGAGCGGTAACTACTTTACAACACACACAGGGACCGTGAGGAACAAAAGTAGTCACCCTCCAGAAGGAAGGACAGTGTCAGCACACACATTCAGAGATGATTTAAGGATCTACAGCCAAGTGATACACAAAAAAATATTTTTTTTTGTTAATAGCTAAGGTACTTGAATGGATTTTTAAGATGTAACTCTGAGTTTATTGTCATTTTAAGTCTGTGGAGGTTTGGTATCTGCAATCTAGAATGAGGCTTGTTGTGAATATGTCTCCATACAGAGCATTTAGTGGGTGTATTCGGTTGTACTCTCCAGCAGGTCCAGGACCATGTAATCCACAAAGATGTGTGGTGCTGGTATGAAGGCAGTTAGAAAGTACAGACCTTCAGAATGATAGTGCAGGGGCACCAGCTTGAAGTGAGTATTAGAAAATCTCGAAGAAAGGGAGAGATGTCCGGTCAGATGTCATAGAAAAGGCTTTAATTGACATAAACTGGGTTTTTTATATTACCTATTTGTTTTTCATCTTCAGAGGAATAATGTGATTGGTGATAAAGTGTATGTGTAATGTGTTTCATAGCAAATACATGACCACTTCCTCAGGCAAGGTGCATCACAATTCTGGTATTAACTGTCAATGGACAGCAGTGCAGATGGAAGGTGTGAGTGCTTTTCTTTCTGCCAAAAGATTGGGTTTGTGCCTTACTCACAGCCACTAGTAGCACTGCTACTCATTCAAAGCTGATGCAGGAATTATGGTGCACCTTGCATAAGGAAGTGGCCATATGCTTGCTATGAAATGCTTTGCTGGTATTGTAAACCAGTTTTATCTCCAATAAGGTCTATTTTGATGAGATCTTACCCAACATCCTCCCCTTACTTTATGATTACTTAAAAATGCCCACTTCAGGGGGGCGCCATCATTCTGCAGATCTGAAGGGGATCTGAGAGCAGTGATGGAATTTAGGAAGAAGATTGAAGGGTAAGCCCTAAAATGGACATCAAATTATTAGAACTCACCCTAGTAAAAAACAGGTCACTTTTATATATGTGCAGCATTACTTGAACGCTCTCAAAATCCAAACCAATCTAATACTTCACATCAACAACAAAAACAAATGCAAGATGGAATCGACACTAACACAAGAAATCCTCCTTTTCTCATTATAAAAGATACATTAATGCATGAAAAGCCAATTTCCCATTTTTCTGTGTATCTCTAGAAGTATTATTATCTCAGGGCACATTTGTAACCTACTGCTGTTTGTATGCTGCCTCTGAAAGATTTCATCCCCTGCACACAATGTCTTTCAGCAAGGTAAATGTCAGATGCAGTACACGGAGATATCCATTTCCATTTAATAAGAGAAAAAGTGCGACCGAGTGTTTTCATGACAACTATTTGGATGTCACTGTACAAACTGGCTCCTGTCTGAACTTAGAATATAGAAGAATATTATTTTAAACATAAGTATAATCTAGTCATATGTGGAATGTTGTATGTCAGCACAACCTTCCTACTATACGGTTCATCCTAGCATTACACCCATGCAGCTGTAGCTTACCAGCTCACTAAATCCTTATGGATTGCCATAATTGACCCTACAAAAAGAACAGCTCATGGTGTTCACAGGTTGTAAAGCAGAAAAAAATAATTGACAAATAAAATTTAAAAAAGCTGGTTTTACTTCAATATTCACCTTAAGGCTTGACCTGTCACCTGTAGTAGGTTTGTTACTAGATGGCGCCAGTCTTCCAGGTTGAATGACAGCCAACATGACCCAACCTACTTTCTTTGATCCGAGGTTGTCATGTGCCCACCCTCTGGGTATGCGTCATCATGACGGCTGGGCTCAGAATACTACTGCACTTGACGTTCACATGTCTTTACAAGTGTTACATTCAGTGTAGGAATAAGGACAGCTTATCGCTGTCACCAGGGTGGAAAGAGGAAGGAACCATGACATCACCAGACGGGTCAGAAGACCATTGGAAAAAAATCATATATTTTCTGAATAAACTGCATCACATACAGGGTTATTCACAAAAGGGTGAAGCGTTTGGAGAAGGCAGGAGAAGTGAACAATCTAGGACAACATAGCTGAACTGGAAAGTGAGTTGAATTGGAGAATTGACGCGGCTGCGACAAGGAGGTTAAAGAAGAACTCCAGTTATGCAAAACTTTAACACTTGCAGTGGGGCTACCCCTACACTATAAGGGTTAACTGCTCGTTTTTCTCTAGGTGCTGGAAAAAAGAAGATACACTCACCTCATCCCGGTCCTGTGTCAGTCAGCACTCAGCCTCTCCCTCTCTCTGCTAAGGCTGTGCAATATCCTTCGGCATCCTCATGTCTAATGCAGGTGAATGGACTGAATTAAAAGTGATGACGTCAGTGGGGCTTAGACCGCTGGTGCCCGGTTGAGAAGGGGCTGCAGGGATCGGTCCAGTAGCCAGGCGGGATCGATGATCATGAGTGTAATTTTTCTTTTTATTCGATCCCCTAGAGAGAAACAAACAGGTGGCCCTTGCAGTGAGAGAGAAGCCCCACTGCAAGGGTTAACTGAGCACCTTACTGGAGTTTCTCTTTAAGGATATCTGCAACCAGCCTCGGACACAAAATGAAATTTTTATTTTCTCACCATTACCAGTATTTTAAATAGTTTACATTTAGAATGTCTGACTGCAGTCTATCTCTGAATAAATCTCAGTCTGTGTGGAATGGACCAGCTTAGAGTATATATATATATTTCTTTATGCAGTTTGTATAAGGGGAATTGACCTTTTAAATACAATGTAGAGACATTACAGTTTTCTGTTTGGAGGGATCAGAAACACATATTTCATATTTCCGTGTTTATTTTCCTGCAGCTACATTTTATTATATGAAAACAGCATGGCTCCAGTGTAATGAATGCAGAGCAGCTTATTCTTTGGACCCTTTGGCAAATCTTGTTTTTGTCTTTTTTTGTTTGATGGATAGTCAAGATCATTTAGACTGCAACTCTGTAAGCAAGCTGAGCCAAGTATAAATTCCTTCTGAAATATTGTTCGTTTACTTCACCTATTTGCAACCTTCTTTGTCCCTCTCTAAATGTATATTATGATTTATTTTCCAGCAAAACAATTCTGCTACCTTAAGTTCTAAGAGCCTGCCCAAACATTGTGTGTACTGAAAGGGCTCATGAGAGATGTAGTTCTGGGGGGCATGCCTGTATCAGTAGGAACTGGCCTAGTGCACAATGCTGATCCCTCCTCCTAGCAGCTGTCACTACAATAGCTTTATAAGCCTGTGATCATGGGGAAAAAAAGATGTTTCTTGCTACAGGAACATTGTATTGAACACAGAAATAGGGGGAGGTGCTCTAGAGGGAAAGAGGGAGGGTTGAGGGGAAATTTGAGTCATGCCTATACAAGTTTTTTAAGAGGCTGTCCATGCACTGCCCGAAGTGGGATGCACTCAGTGCTGGCAGAGCACCCAGACCCATTTAGAACCACTGTTTGCTTGCTTATTGAGCCCTACCAGAAATAGTATTTCTGTGTAAACACGTACTTGACTGTTTTCCAAGCACCATTGGATTGTTCATCCCTGAAGCACACATTAAGTGTGACTTGGAAACAATGAAAAAATAAGCCGTGATTGACTGTAGGATGTATGCATGTGCCAACAATTAAAGTGACAGTAAACTCAGGAGTTAAATCTTAAAAATGCGTCCAAGTACCTTAACTATTAACCAAAATGCATCTTATTTGTGTATCACTCGGCTGTAGATCCTCAAATAATCTCTGAATTGCTGCTGACGCTGTCCTTCCTTCTGGAGGGTGGCTACTTTTGTTCCCATGGTCCCTGTGTGTGTTATAAAGTAGCCACCGCTCCAAGATCTCTCCCGTGATGGACTACAATCTCAGTACAAATTAGTTAACTAAACATGAGATTGTAGTCCATCACGGGAGCAAGCTTGGAGTAGTGGCTACTTTATTTTTTGTTTCAAATAAGTTTTATTGTGTTTTTACAAGGATCCAACAGAAGATACATGTAAGCGTTATCAACCCTCAAGCGGGTTTAAATGCAAAACTTTATCAAACATACATTTGAGATATGAATCACTTTAAGAGTCAATTGAGTGGGGAACGAAAGAAGGGGATAGGAGGGAAGTATCTGCCATAGTGCTTTACAGTTGTCACATTCCGTTATTTTTCATTGTTGGTCGCCCTGATCTCCTGAGTAGTTATAGGGGTGTGTTTGAGGTACCTCTATGTATTAGTGCTTCGTCTCATGTGCAGTTGGTGAGGAGCTATCATTGTGGCTACGACCTGTCGGTGGGTGCAACCATGGTGTCTCGCGGTGGAATGGTCAGAAACTCGACGAGAGAAGGTCAGACAGCGGAAAGTAGTGGAG
>NW_017306494.1:1234723-1246388 GCF_000935625.1 Nanorana parkeri
GGGGAAGGGTGCAGGAGAGAAAGGGGGGGAGATGGGTCTGAGATACGGTATGTGGGGAGGGAGGTACTGAGTGTCGAATCTCTAGTAGGGTGTGAGATTCAGTGGACAATGGGGGACGGTCCGTAGGGGGTAGTTGTTAACAAATGAAAGGTGGTTCAGTATAAGGTAGTGAAATCAGTGGTACTGGCAAAGTAAGTCCAGCAGGCCCATAGTTTTCTGAAGCTATCCAGTGTGTCCTGTTTAGTGGCTAAGAGCTCTTCCATCTCGTAGACGTGACCTACCTGAACGAGCCATTCGCGTATTGTGGGTGCTTTGTCAGTCCGCCAGTGGAGGGGTATGATCGTGCGCGCTGCATTAATAAGGTGTCTGTGTAGTGATTTAAAGGCACCCATTGGCTTTTCAGGTTCCCAGTGGAGAAGATAATATGTGAGGGTAAAGGGAGGTGGCTACTTTATAACACACAGGGACCATGGGGAACAAAAGTAGTCACCCTCCAGAAGGAAGGACAGTGTCAGCATAAATTCAGAGATGATTTGAGGATCTCTGGTGGCTGAGCTGCACAGCGTCATTGGTCGACTGGTGGCTGAGCTGCACAGTGTCATTTGCTGACTGGTGGCTGAGCTGCACAGCATCATTGGTTGACTAGTGGCTGACGTACACAGCGTCATTAGTTACTATGTCACTGAGGGAGCTTCAATGGGTTGGCGAACTGGTGAAATCGTTCACCCATTTCACAAACTATGAACAGCTTGGGTTCATGTTGAGCTCATGGTCAACCCAAACCTGAAGCTTGTCCCTACTAGGTAGATTCATGCTCCCTATTTTTGCTGATGACCAACTTCCAATCGGGACACCTGTTCTGGTGTCAACTGTGTAACTAACCTAGCAACCAAGCTAACCTAGAAATAACATTTTTATGTATGGCCCAATAAGAAAAATTAACATCGTGACACAGGATTTGTGTGGTTTTCATGTGTTGTGAATTATTCCATTCAAGAGACATGAACTTGACAATTCCAGTAAATGTACCCTGCTGGTGCTGGGCCTTATAGAAAACAAGGGACATTTCACATCCATTTTGCCTACGTTGGAAAATTCTAAAAATGCATAAAAATGAACGGGTATTTATAGAAATAGTTTCCCTATTATCTACTGTACTTGGATGCCGTCTTCATTCAGCCTGTAGATTGCAGAGAAGAGAAACATGGGAAGTGAATGTTTGTGGAAGCCTGTAACAGAACACTATAAACATGTCTGATGATGTTCCATGAAACTCCACAACACCACTACAACCAGAGCATTATGCAGAGCCGGCAAATTGACAGTGTCTGTACTCGCGTTATATCCCTTCCATAATGATTAACACCCCTGTAACTACAATTGTGACATACATCACCACTAGCCACATCTGGATGGCAGAAGTGATGAGCAAATGATTTACAAATGGAAAGTGTGCATATAGAATATCTGTTATTGTACTATATAGGAGGGGGAAGGAAACATTGGTTGAAGTTCATAGTACATTGCAAAACAGAGAGGCTCTGTAGGTACTAGGTATAAAACAAAGCAATAAAAAAACATGTGCTTAAATTGTTTTACTTAATTAACAAAACAATTTTTTTCCCCACTAACCCCAAGCCTGTTCATGCAGAGAATAGAAACAGATATTGAAAGCAAAGCGCTCCTTGCAAAAATGCAATAACACAAGTCTATATATAAATGTTTTTACCCAAGATTCACACCATTTTTACCCAGGATTTGCACATTATTTCCAACTGAATCCAATTAGCATAATGTGTAAATCTTGTGGGAAAGTTGAGTGAATCTTGTGTTAAAACATTTATTAATAGAACCCATAGTATCTGTGTTAGATATTACATGTGTAAACAACTGTACTTGCCAGGAGCGGGTAGGAGTAATGCGTCTTACCCTTGTTCTCTATGTGTGTCATGGTGGTGCAGAGTTTGCACTAGATGTACTGTATATGTATAAAATGGGAAATGGAAACAAATGACACTTGCATAGCATTGTTCCTGTGTAAGGGCACCCTTCAGACTTGGTGTAGTAGTAAAACATGCATGCATGGTAAAGTACGCCACTTGCAGTGAGCTGTTGTGTCATTCATTTAGAATAGTAATCCAATGCACAAGTACAATAAGTGCGTAAAAAAAGAAAGGTGCAAGTCCGGTCTTACATGTTCCTATGAGTTAGCAACCCATTGCACATTCAAGTAATGCAAGACCATAAAACGCCACGATGTGAAGGGGTCTCAATGATTAAATATAAAAGGATGGAACATCTTACTTGCCAGAAAAGGTTAGTTTAGTTTGGCAAAAGGACAATTTTTTAAATCTAATTTATGAATATGTATCCAAGGTATGAAAATATAATAAATGAGCTTTTTATCCCAAGCGCTGTACAGAAGGCAAGAAAAGGCAGAAAGATTCATTTTCTATTGGTTTTCTGTATTTTTTTTTTCAGATTGAACTTGCTGTGGCAAGCTTTGCAGATTTAGTGGCAAAATCAATATTGAAATTTAAAAAAGGATTGAATAATGGTGTTTTATTTAATAATATCCACAATTATAGTTAATAAAGGACAATTCATGAATCTCTTGATAGAAGGAACTGATCCAACTGCCCAAGTTTTTTGGGCATCCACATAGGGCAAAAATGGTCACATTTAGCCAGAGTTTTTTGCCTTCTGCATTTAAACTAGATAAGCTTTAAGGGGAATGAATTTGATGGGCATCGATCTATTTTCAAACCAGTTAAAGTAACACTAAACTCAGAAGTTAAATCATAAAAATACATTTAAGTACCTTAACTATTAACAAAAATGTACCTTATTTGTGTATCTTAGGTTTCGTTTACTAATTCATATTGAGATTTACTGTAAGTCCATCACAGGAGGCAGCTTAAAGAGGTGGCTACCTTACAACACACACAGGGACCATAGGGAGTAAAAGTAGCCACCCTCCAGCAGTAAGGACAGTGCCAGCAGAAATTTAGGGATGATTTGACGATCTACAGCCGAGTGATACACAAATAAGATACATTTATGTTAATAGTTAAGGTACTTTAATGCATTTTTAAGATTTGAAGGAGAATTATGGGGTGAGTGAAAAGCACCCATTCCCATAATTTAAGCCGACCTACTGTATGACACTGAAGCTGTCACAGGTCGGCTCTATTGATCGGGAAGTCAGCGAACACATACAACTGATCGCTGACTACCCATTCCTCTCCCTGCAGACTGACAGTCACGGCACCCTGCAGGGATATCCCCCCTTCCACTCTTCATTTCTCCAACGCTGACTGGAGGAACAGACGTGGAGGGGGCGGGCACAGCTAGTTCTGCCTCTAGAGAGGCAGAGCCAGCAGCCAATCAGCCAGCGGGGTGGATCTTGACAGTATTGCCGGGATCCGTCCCGGCTGTGGTGTGGCTCTGCACTCTCAGCATATAGCGGGCAATAGCCCGCTATATGCTGAATTTTTGGTCACTAGAGGACATTAGTATATGTCCTTCTGTGACCCTGAAGAGAACTATGGGCAAAAAAGGTTGGCCCATAGATCTCTTGTAACTCCTGAATCTAGTGTCACTTTAACAATGTATCTTAGTAGTGATAACACTGAAAAGAAAATGAGACTCTTGGAAGGAAGGGTTAGAGCTTTAGCTCACATGTCTTCTGATGTACCTAATTTGCAGAGGAGACTCCCTCTACTGTGATATTTAGGAGCTGTCATTGTGGAGGAGTAAAGCAAGACAATGTGTGAAATGTCCTACACCTCAATGCTGGCGTGTTAGAAAGAGTCTAGCACAGTGAAGGTGTAGGTTAAAAGACTAAATTATTTCATATATCACCCTGCTCTTCACTAACAAATAAGCAATATGAATGGTTTACTATGCTGATTATGCGACTGATAGATAATATGTCCTGATAGATATACAGGATTTTCACATCATTCCTAAATTGGGTTTGAATAGTTTGTTACTTTATAAAAAGAGAGCTCTGTTAGCGGGTATAAAGTGCAAGCACCCAGAGGTGCCCCTACATACCCATAGCAGCTCTCATTAATCTCTGCTATGGACTGAATTTCTCTAACACCCATGGATATTCCCTTCTCACTCAGTGGCTTCTACTATATCATATAGCGTTACCGAAAATGTCCTGGCTATAACTTTTTTAATCTGCCCCCCAAGAGTATAAAAAATGAGCGGGGGCTGGGAGAAAATTGGGGGATGCATTAAAAGCACTACCACACCATACATTTGGCCAATTCCTGTTTAAAGGGACCCTGTCGTTAGACCATTTTATCAACAAAAATCTTTCCATGAGATTATATGTGTATGTAACATATTTTATGCATGTTATATACCTGTAAAAGTCTTCCTTGTGCAGATATACAAAAAGAATCAGACTGCTTCCAGGCGGCAAAATCTTGTATGTGATTTCAGCAGCCCCTGTAGACTCAAGAGTCACTCTATAGTCTGTAATACTCCCTAGACGTGTGCACTGCCAAAAAATTAGTTTAGTTTCGTTTTAAATTCGGATTTGTGTTATTTTGTTTTTCGGGATTCGGGTGTGAAAGTTAAATCGGATTCAGAATTCGGATTCAGACGAAATTCGGTAGCCCGTTCGAACGTTCGTTTCGTTTTCGTTTCTTATTCGTTTTGTTCATTCGTTCGTTTGCAGTAAAGTGACTTTTGAGGGGAAAAATGTTTTTCTTCAACGAACGAAACAAATAAGAAACGAAAACGAAACGAACGTTCGAATGAACTACCGCTACCAAATTTCGGAAACGGAAATTCGGATTCGTTTGCATTCGTTATATCTGTAATTCGGAATTCGGATACATCCGAATGTCCGAATTTCCGAAAATTAATCCGAATTTCGAATCGGAACGAAACGAATCGCACATGTCTAATACTCCCCTTTGCTTCTCCCCCAACAGTTACAGCTACATAAAATTGTATGTAGGGAGTTGACCAGAGAAGTGGAAAAGCTGTGCTAGCACAGAGGGTTATTACACACTCCCAGGAGAGGTGAGGGCTATAATGTGAAAAGAGAGAGAGAGGGCTGTGCTGGGGAATTGACTCTTCCTGGAGCAGTCAAATTTGCTAGCAAGCTTAGAGTCATACTTCATTTTTCTTTGCTTTTACCTTCAATTTTCCAAGTTGGTGACGTGGTCTCTAAGGAATAACAATGATTGATATTAATAAATGTCTTCTCAGTGCAATCTTAAATGTAATCCATTACTTATTGCACAGAAACCACAGCTGCACAACTCTCAGCCTCCAATCTACCAATGTGGGCAGAAATACAGCAGTTTCTATGGAAAACATATATCAAAGTCTCCTCTTCATTCCTAACTATTATCTAACCATGAATGGTGAATGATTATTGACTACTGGTGTTACTTCATTAGCAGTATCTATTTCAAGCACATTTTACACATCACTGAAAGCTGAGATGAATTTGTGATTGATGTCTTAATTGTTTGTAAGAGAAATACAGATAATGAATGTAAATCAAGCTCAATGTCACTAGGCACATGGTAACTACTGACCCAAAATGGAATTTATCTCACTGCTGAGACTTTCTTTTTGCAGATGTCTACTGCATTATTATGCTATATTGGTGCTATGGGCAAAATGCCAATAGTATAAAAAAAAGGCAGAAAATGTGGTGCATCCCTAGCTTCAATCCTCCCTGCTGGGCACCTGCTGCAAGCTTTGGTCTGTGCCCCCTCCGATTCCTGCTACTCTCCCCCGTCTGTGTCGGCAGAGGCAGCGGTGATTGGAGGGGACACAGAGCCGATCCAGTCGGTGGCGCCCAGCGTGGAAGAGAGAAGCTGCCAGGGGGTCGAGTGGGGCAATGCAGAGGAAAGAGAGCTGTCAGGAGGCCGGGCGGGGTGATGCGGGGAGGAGAGCTCAGCTCTGGTGACAGGTGGGAGGGGACTGAGCAGTCAGGATGGAGAGCAGAGCACAAACACTTAGCAATCAGTACTGATTGCTCAGTATTTGTAAATAACAGAGGACATAGTGATTACTATGTCCCCAGTTATGAATAAACATGAAGTGCTTTACATCACATCCTGTTCATTTATATGGGGTACTTAGTAAATATATCTGCTCACTTTATGAATGAACAGGAAGCAGGTCAGTAGAGAGGCTTCCTGTCCATTTATTACTGTGTTGATAGTAAATATTTACTATCTCCAGATTGTGAATGAACAGGAAACCTCTGTACTTAAAGTTTACTGTTCATTGAGTGCTAGGCCTGCAAAAAAATAGATTAAGGACTCTGTGTCCTCAATCTCTTTTTCTATTTTAAAAATGAAATATCGGGGGTCTGTTAAGACCTCTGATATTTCCCCAAAGCCCCTAACAGTAAACTAAAGAAAACAGAAATTAAAAAATAATTGAAAAAATGTAAAAAGGTTGGAAAAGAAAGTAATTTTCCGTTTCAGCCTGACAAACTTAGAAATTTTGCTTTTGGCCTACCCATTTCATTTCAATGCATCCCTAATATTTGCCTTCCTTCATCGTGATCATGGTATGGCTTTACTACAATAAACATTTTTTTTCAGTTTTGGATAGAGTGGTGAGAAGTTGGAACCCCTGTCAAGTTTTTATTGCTGTTTCTTTACCAATTAGGGAAATTTGGAAAAAAAAACAAAATTTTTAGTTCTCACCAAATCAGGAATAGACAGGGAAATCTATCTATTCTAGTGACAACGGCCTAAGATTGAATTTCCTTCCCCCACTCTTGTGCTGATGGAACAGAAAGTGAAGGAATATCTCCCAAGTAATGACACAAAAATGAAAAAAAGAATGACCGTAGACATATTTCAAAACGTTATTGGGCCTCACAAAACATGTAATTTCCACACCAAAAAAATTAGCATCAAAATCTTGTTTGTTGGCAGTGGAGGGCTCTTGTTATTCCAGAAGTTGAGATAGACAACCTGTTTTACAGGTTTCATTACTATGATCTGATGTTGAGGTCTTCTCTTAATGGTCCAGGGGAAGGGCTCTTTCTTGCTCCTTGTTTGAAAGGCTGCTTTCTGTAATAGCAGCTGAGGGACCTTTACATTACGATGTCCCTAAAGGGTTCTGATACATTCATCTCGCCTCATGGTAGGAATGGGCCTGTCTTTGTATCCCACCAATAGAATATAGAATGACACTAAACTGTACGGGATGATGCTGGGAAAATGTCCAGTAACTTCTTTTATGGTCACTTTTCTGCGGTAATGGGGAAAAAGATTTATCTTTTGTACTCCAGACATTGTCATTTTCGCAGGCCCTGACAAAATTAATAACCATGACAATAGATGTAGAATATTTACTCTTAAATTTACTCTTAAACCATCACTCAAGGCTTTTGGGGAAACCATTGTGTGGGCTAGTCTGTTGAATCTCTGAGAAGTGAAGACTTAGTATAATGTCTCATGCCGTATTGATACACCTAATCACAAGCAAATTGATTGGCTGCTTACTGGGATTTATTCCCCTTTTTCTACTCACCATACGTTTACATGGAACAGAAGCTCAAACAGAGCAGGGGGGTGCTAAGGAAGCATGGATGGGGGAATATACCTTGCCGAGTAGGTGAGCTATCCGGAGGCACTGATGCTGAATGGGCAAAGTGATAGTGTCTCTCTTTAGCTGAACATCTAGCAAAGGAGGGTGACACTTTGCAATGCTCTTCTAGTCATCTGTTCCAGGTGTAGTGATGCAGAGTGGGCAAAGTATTTCTTTCAGTATATCCAGCCATGGCCTTGACATGTTTGTGTGGCTATGATGCCCAATCTTGTTAGTGTGATACTATGGCTAGCCAGTCAAGCTAGCTAGCTAGCTAGCCAGGAGTTGGAAGCCTGCAACACAAGAACATTGAACTAGGCAACAGGAATTGTAAATCTAGCCCTGTCTGTTGTACTAAGCTGTTTGCACTTGGCATGGTGGAAATAATCTGTAAATGCTGGAGCGTTTTGTTGAAACTCACTGGGCTATGCCAGCTAACTCAACTACAACTACAATGTAGATGAGCTGATAGTTAATGTTCATCTACCTGCCAGAATGCACCCTGTGTGCAATGTTTGCAGCCAGGAATAGAACTGTTAGTCCCCTACAAGTTGCATTTTTTCACGCCTCATTTTCCCATGGCACCCCTTGCATTGGGTGTCATGATATGGCCAGACAGCAAGACGATTTATCTATTGAATAGCTGCCAGCCTCAGTGAAATAACAAACATGTATTATGAAACTGCTTATGAGCAGGATAACACAAGGTGAAGGAGGGAAGGTATTGGGGATTTAATTACCTCTGGCCCATAGTGACTGAGCAGGGCACTATGGTAGTAGTTCTTCCACTGTACATAACATCTTCTGGAAACCTAAGGAGAAATGTAATGTAGGTACACAGGAAGCACTTGTATGCATGTTCTTTATTATAGCCTCCCATTCTCCAAAATGCTCCTTCTATGGTAACATGGCCAACATTCCCAGGTGAATGAGTGAAACAGCATTTCATGTTTGTTGGCTGTCCCTATAGGGAATTATTAATCTAATGACAGAAACAGATCGATGTCCTGTGAATCATTGTCTTCCTCCAGTTCTAGTAAATGATTTTCCCGGTAGCTCTAGTTTACAATGTTCAACTATAGGTCACTGCTATTGCCTAATGTCTACCTTCTCCTCTAAAGACATATGCAATCATAATTTGGCTGACATCTAGAAATTGTGGCTGAAGATATAATTTCTAGAGTGGAAGGAAGAAGAAGGCACCCAACCACTTATGTAATAAGGAAGTGCAACAAGTGCAAAGTAGAGACACACATAGCAGCCAATCAGATTTGCTGTAGTCAGTTCAGTAAATGCTGAGTTATGACTGGCTGCTGTGTGTAACATGGGGCACATTGCTCTTAACCTTGATAAATAAGCTGGAAGAGTGTTGTGAGCATTGTTATTTTCCATGGCAGAGGATGACAGAAATGTGGCGAGTAAAAAAATAAACTTTCCACAAATATAACAAAAAGTGAAAGAGCTCTAATGCTAAATTTTAAATGAGGCCCCTCACATAGAATACTTTATATTACATTTTGTGCCGTACATTAAAGTAGTATTAAACTCTTAAACTTTTTTCAATAGTGAATCCAGATCTAACAACTATATGTTGCCCAGCAAAGCATTTGTTTAAATATTTGCTCAAGCACTTACAGTCATAATGGTTTTTGAACAGCTACAACTCTCTCAGCTCAACTTCTCTGAACTTTCTGTCCAATACAAGTAGACAAAGGACAGAGCAGTCTCTGGCAGATGTTCATCTACTAGCTTGGAGAACGGGGGGAAGGAGGAGTGAGGAATGTCTTGTGTGTTTGTGGAGACACACAAAGCTTACTAGCACATACAAGGGTAGCACCATAGGGCCCTGCAAGAGAAAGCTTAGAAAAACTAATGTTAAAGGAGAACTATGAGGTGAGTGAAAATCACTAGAGAGGTGTGATCGTCGCCGAGCTGACGTGTGACAATGAAACTGTCACACGTCGGCTCAATAGATCGGGAAGTGAGTGAACACAAACCGTTGCTCGCTCACTTCTCGATCATCTCCCTGCAGAGAGCTGTGACTCTCATTCACCGCTCCCTGCAGGGATTCCCCCCCCCCTCCGATCCTCCAGCACTGACTGGAGGAACGGACGGGGAGGGGGCGGGTACAGCTGACTCTGCCTCTAGATAGGCAGAGCCAGTTGTCACTCACGCAGCTGGGTGCATCTCGACAGGAATGTCGGAATCCGTCCCGGCTGCGGCGGTCTCAGTATACCGCGAGCTGTAGCTCACGATATACTGAGCTTTGGGTCACGGGAGGAGGCTAGTTTATGTCCTCCCGTGACCCTCAGAGAACTATGGGGAAAAACACTTACACCATAGTTCTCTTTTAAATATATGTTTAGATATGGAGAAGGACATTTTGTTTCAGGCAATGTTCTGATTCAACAGGATTCTTTCTTTGCGGGTCCATTTCCACTAATGTTTCATGGTAATGAGCGCATTATTGAAACGCACTCACCCCATTCGTTATTGTGTTGCGATACTTTTCATTTTAAAAGGCATCCCAGTGCACTTAAGCCTGTGACACACTGCACGTGAAGCTGCGAGCAGGCGGCAAACATTCGCATGCAGCGTGCGAGAGCTCGAGTAGCTAAACGTGACGAGATGAAAGACATCATCTTCAGGCAATCGGCTCACGCATAAGAACTCAATGGAATTTGCTTCCTGACGGTCGATTGGCTGAAGATGACACTTTCCATCTCGGCACGCTCAGCTATGTGAGCTCTCGCCAGCTGATGTGCGCAAGAGAAAATTGCAAGACACACTGCACTTTGTTCCACGTGGCTTTGCGTGCAGTGTGTTACAGACCTAAGTCTCCATTTACACTGTGCATCTACATTATTATTTGGTTTTTAGTATGGTTTTGTGGTGTGTTTATGTGCGTTTTTATGCGCATTTTAATGTATTGTAAGGCAATTTCATGGTTTTTGGTGTTACCCATGATAAGCAATTTCTACAGCTTATGTTGCAATATTGATGTTGCTAGGAGGATGAGACTGGATGCCATGCACAGAAACCTCTCCAAAAGATATGTGCATGCATTATTTCATGGACTTCCATTGAAGTCTATCAGGACAAAAACACACTATGTAGCACCAAAAGAAGCACCTGCATCTTTCTTGAACTTGGATGACAGTGCAATGAATAGTTGTGAACAGGCCCCATAGAAAATAATAGGATTCTGCTCATTCCATTGTCACCTGATGGGCGATACACGACAATGTGCACAGGGTGAACCAGGACTTTGGCAATGCACCTGTGTTGAGTCACAAAAAAGGGTCAGGTCTGATTTTCGCCACGTTAGGGTGCATTGGCAGTTTATTCATTTGAATTGGCTGCCTTAATGCAACGCATGCTAACGTGCAACATGTTGTGCCACAAACATGTAGATGGGCCCTCAGGGCCTAATCACACTTGTGCATTACGATGCAACAAAATGCATTGTGCTGCATAAAATTGCATTTCAAGTAGAAATCCCTCTCTTTCCTATGGGCATGGTTCCCGGCTATGTGCTGCAGTTTTATGTGAAAGAAAAAGGGAAACTTTATGGGCCCATTTACCTGTACACGTGTGTGTTACCATGTGTGCTGCTTGTACATGAAATGGTGTGAATCCAAGTTAACATGTCCACAATTCGGTTTATGAATTAAGATGTTCTCATTTGACTGCTTCAATATTCTGTGCTCATTCATGCGGCCCATGAGAAGGAGCGTGATTAATAGGAAGGCGAATGATTTCCCACTTGTTAGACATCTGAGGACATGAATTGCCCTGGAGAGATTAGGTGCAGGCCGGCACTATGCATGGCTTCTGTCTGCGGCCGGCACCTTCTGTCTGAATGCAAAGCAAGAGTCAGTGATCTTTACGCTGTGAGAGTCTCTGAGAGTCTGGAGAAGTCTGTCAGAAAATCATACTGCAGATTCACGGAGGTGTAGGTGCATCATGCTCAGAGGGAAACCCAGGGATTCCAACCTGAAAGAAGCAATTTCAGGTAGGTGCCCTTCTCATTTTCAGGGAGGTGCCCTCTGATGCCCCCCCCCCCCCCCACCCC
>NW_017306494.1:1246469-1276050 GCF_000935625.1 Nanorana parkeri
CCCCCCCCCCCCCCCCCCCCCCCCACCGGGGGGGGGGGGAGGGGGGGGGGAGAGCACGCTCCTGAAATGATGGCAGATAGCACAGGAAGCAATAGCTTCTTTGCTATCTGCAGGTTTTTTTTTTATAGTATTCTGACAGCTGCTGCCGTCAGAATAAAAAAACAAAAGCAAAAAACCAGCATAGGAATGCATAGCTAGATTCCTATTGGCTATTTCACTTTGCAATATCCAATAGCAAGCTGGCTATTGCACCCACCCTCTGCTGCTATCAATCACTAGAAAAGGACCTGATGGAGAACTTCAGGTCCCCCTCCCCCAATCACTAGAGAGGTGTGATCGTCGCCGCCGCTGCGGCCGTCTTAAAGAAGCCCCTCTCCCAGTCCGCATCTTTCCGCCCCCCCTCACTGGCACCCTCAAGCAGCCGGTTGACTAGCATGTAGGGTAGCGCCAGCTCTGCTCACATCTAATACGTTGTATTAGATGTGATGACTCACAGATCCTTGTGCTGCCAGAGTGGTGGGGAAGAAAGGCTGCAGGGAACAATCTAGCAGCCAGGTGAGTCTGAGATTCGGGTGAGTATAATTTTGTTGTTTTAGTCCCTAGACCAAAACGAGCACTTAATTCTTGCAATGCAGGGGTAACCCTACTGCAAGGGTTAAGTTGTTTTTTTCTGCCTGGAGTTCTTCTTTAAATCAGCTAAATGCATTCCAGGAACATAAAAAAGTCTGCCCGTATGTTTTCTTTAGAAAGAAGTCATGTCCTCAGTAGAAAAGCCTGTCCCTTTGCCAGTATACTGTAGGGAAGAACTCTTTCTCTCTTTGTGGAAGCAGTGGTCTCTCTGTTGAGGTCGGTGGAGTTTTCTTGAACTTTGAGACACACCTCCTGCTAAGTATGATCTATAGCTCAGCGATCAGCAAAGCTTCTGCTCCCTGCTTATTGGAGAGTTCTGTCCTTTTTTTCCCCCTGTGTCGCAGATAACTCAGAGAGCTTTGCAACATATTTATACGTAGGTTTAACCAGTACTTTCTTGTGCTTGTTTTGCTAACTTCATGTCTGTGCTTTCCGGGCCGGTTCACACCACAAAGAATGCGTTCCAGAGCGTTCGGGCTCTGGGATGCGCTGGAATGCAAACTGGCCAACTCCCTGCGTTCAGGGGCGGGAGGGGGCGTGGCAGTGCATTGAAGTCAATGGCACTGCAGCCACGCTCCATGTCCGCAGTACGATCGCCAAGACACCCGAACATGTGGCACATTAGTGCCTGTGTTCTGGTCCAGTGCGATCTGCAAAAATGCTGCATGCACTATATTTGCAGATCGCACTAAACCGGAACGCAGGCACTAATGTGCCACATGTTCGGGTGTCTTGGAGATCGCACTGCCGGTGGGCGGCGTGGCTGCTGTGCCATTGACTTTAATGCACCTCCACACCTTGTTCTGGTAACGCAGGGAGCCGACCAGGTTGTGATCCAGAGGCCGAACGCTCTGGATCGTACACTTTGTGGTGTGAATTGGCACTAAGAGTTGATATTCATAGCATTTCTGAGGTGCAGACGGTGGCGATGTACAGCTGTGTTGTGGATTTTACACACTCTGCTGAGAAACATATTCATCCATGTTTTTGCTGCTTGCTGTGCTTTACAGAAAACAGAAGTCACAAACACATCTCCTTCCTATAGCACACACAACAAATGCATGTAAATGGATTGGCATATGTTGCAGTGCATATTTTAAATGCTTCCCTTGGCATGCAAATTGTGATAACACCTTCTTTATTTTGTTACATGTTCCCATTCACACAGCATAACTTAAAATGATATGTAAAAATAGTGCCTTAAAGAGGAACACCGCGCAGAACGTATATTAACTCTTGCAGTGGGGTTACCCCCACCCCCACTGCAAGGGTTAAATGCTTGTTTTGGTCTAGGGAGGGAAGTAAAAAAAAGTTATACTCTCCCAATCGCTGGCTCCCAGGATTGGGTGAGTATAAGTTTGTTATTTTCCTGCCTAGACCAAAACAAGCAGTGACACAGCCCCAACACACATGCGTTGCAGCCCGCCACAATGCACGGAAATGCACTACTGTGTACTGTGGTACATTGCAACTGCAAAATTGTTGCATGCCCATTATTTTGTCCATTCTTGTGCATTGGCAGCCCATTTAAGGTAAATGGGTTACCTTACCATAATGTGAATGGGCATCAATAGATGATTATTAAAGTACGTCGGCCAAGGATGGTTGGTGTGTGCTGGTGCTAGCGATTGTACATTGTTTTTAGCTGCCAGTGGTAAATCATTGGATGATGGAGAAAAAAAAGCCCAATGTGCCTAAAGGTGATTGCCTTCACGGCTAGGCCTGCAGGAGTAGTGGACACTGACCGAGTTTGTAATTTAGACTTGTATCCATACTGTATATCTTGCATCACTCCTTACCGGATATCCCAAAAGGTAACGGGTAGGGATGCACCGATATATCGTCCGAAAATTGCACTTTTGGCTAAATGCCGAAAGTGTCATTTTCTGGCTGATACAGCAGTGCATCCGTTCTCTCTCTCTCCTCCCCGCTGGGCACTGCTCTGTGTCCCAGTGGGGAGGAGAGAAACTGTCACAGGAGGCCGAGCACTGTGAACGGCCGGCATCTCTCCTCCCCGCAGCGCTCAGCCTCCAGTCACAAATCAGAGGAGAGTGGTGTGATGGCGGTGGAGACAGTCAGCGCTGTCACAGGAGGCTGAGCTCTCCTCTCGCACCGCTCACTCGGCCTCCTGTCACAGTGTGTCAGGAAGGAGAGTAGTACAAACACTCGGTGATCAGTGATCGCTGAGTGTTTGTAAATAATTGAGGACACGGTATGGTTACTATATCCTCAATTATGAATGAATGGGAAGTGATCTACATCACCTCCTGGTTATGCATGATTGTGGTTATAGTAAATATACTCTGTCCTCCTGTTCTAAATGAACAGGAACACTCAATATAGAGGATTCCTGATCATTTATAACCGGGGCTGCTGAAAAAGAGATTGTGGACTCTGTCAATCTCTTTTTCTATTTTAAAAGGAAAATATTAGGGGTCTAATTTTTCCTCCAAGGCACCTAAAAGTAAAAATATTTAATAAAAATAAATAAATAAAATATTGCAAAATGTTTTTAAAGTTTATAAAAAATAAATAAAAATAAAATATTTTTTTTTTTTAAAAGTAAGAAAAAATACATTTTCGGTTTCAACCCGACATTTTTTCTCCTTTCGGTTTCAAAATTAAAATTTCAGCGCACCTCTAGTAATGGGTGATCATAATGACTGCGAAAGGCACTACTCACAGCAAAATGCAAATACAGATGTCACCAGCACACCAGCACGAAAATTCCATTATCAGTGCAAATGCATTTTTTTAAATTATGTCACTTCAAACGACAAGCGATTACGGGGCCGCGCAGAGTCCCCTTCATCCGGCTCAAGGGATGACAATCTCTCATCTCTGAGGCCTGGTTCATACCGTTTTGAGCAGTTCGAAAAGTGCTTTTAAATGCCCAACACAAGAAATCCCATGGTTTTCAATAGCCTTGGTTCACACCTGAGCAGAAAAATGCCAAATGCCCTAAAAGGTACAGGAGCTTCTTTGGGCAGATAACAGTGCTTTTGTGCCCCATAGACTTCATTGGAAATGGGCAAAAATGTGTGACAGAAGCATGTTGCACATTTTTGTGAGCGTTTTTGCACGTTTATACACACTTTCTTCCAGTGCCCACAATGTTTTATGAGCTGCCAATCAAAATGTGCGTTTTCATGCGCAGGCGTTAAAACGCGCATACAAATGTGCGCATAAATGCGCAAATAACCACATGCTGTTAACACGCCTAGAAACGCACAAAAATGGTGCTGCCTAGGTGTGAACCCAGCATTAGCCTGATGTAGGGCACCCTGCGCGAGCCCAAAAGCACATGTCGTTTGAAGTGACATCTATCAATAATATTTGCACTGATATGGAATTTTCGTGCTGGTGACATCTGTATTTGTAATTTAAAGGAGAACTATGGGGTTAGGGCTTTTCCCCATAGTTCTCCTTAGGGTAATGGGAGACACAAACTAGTGTCCTCCCGTCACCCTAAGCTCTGTATACCGTGAGCTACAGCTCGCGGTATACTGAGACGCCGCAGCTGAAGCGGATGCCGACAATTATGTCTGGATCCGCCCAGCTGCGTGAGTGACAGCTGGCTCTGCCTATCTAGAGGCAGAGCCAGCTGTGCCCGCTCCCTCCCCGTACGTTCAAGCAGTCAGAGCTAGAGGATCGGAGCGGGGAGGGGGGAATCCAGTCCCTCCCCTGTCACGGCAGAGAGCCGTGACAGGATCGAGAAGTGAGCGAACGCCGGTATGTGTTCGCTCACTTCCCGATCTACTGAGCCGACCTGTGACCGTCTCATTGTCACAGGTCGGCTAGAACTATGAGGTGAGTGAAAAGCACTCACCTCATAGTTCTCCTTTAAACTTGTTGCAGGCTTGCTAGTTTAGGCCTAGGCTGAACTGCACACCCCCCTACACACACACACACACACTCTTGTATGGTGTCCATTGTGCTGTCACAATAATTGCATAAAAAATGTGACACATGCATAGCCACAGTTAATACTTAATTGTGAAATATACACAGTTAATATTAATGTGAAATGAGAATCACATAGTTAATTTTCCTTAAGCCATTATCTTTGGCAGTATAGCTGGTTATTATACTGACATCTTGTGGTCGTTTTGGTTATTGCATACGTTTTTCTCTGTTCGCTCCCATCTATGATGTATTTCCCTTTCTTCATGACTTGTCGTTTCTGGCATCAAAATGGCTGAATGTAACATGGCCACATATTAATCTGCTTGCATGCTTGGAAACATTACCATCTCTGACCTTCAAATACCGTCTTGTTAATTCACCTGATGTATCCTGTTGTCTGCTTTAACCCTGCTGCAGTCAATAAAGCACTTCATGGATGAAAAGTATTTGGTGAGTTCAGCTATCTGATTAAGGATTGTCCGCAGTGATTATATCTGCTTATACAGTCCAGGCATAGAGGTCTCAGCAAGGGATAAATCGCTAATACAACAATCGGAGTCAGAATATACATACTGTATACACTAAATGCACCCAGATAGACCTTTCTTTTTTGGTCCTGCTCATATGGAACCCCAACTTTCTCCAACATGCCAGCAAAACTTAAATTCAACGTTTAACACATTATGGCATGAATGTTCTCTACAGACCTTGACGAAGCTATAACTTCTTAATTATACATGTAGCTTTTAAAAGCATTTCCTGTCCTGATTATAGAGAATGAAATGCTGTGTTATTAATAGACGGAACATATTAGCACCTTGTAGGAACCCACAAAGGGATGTAATATAATGTATTATTCTTCCAACCCCTGTTGCTAGGGAAATCATACATTATTATAGGACATTTTGCCATTTCACCACTGTAATATTTTCTCAGATGAATGGCTGTTTTATGTAGTCACTGTGTTATTTATTCACAATGTTTATGCAAAATGCTTAAAATTTGCTCTGCCATGAATTTCCGGACTCTTTTCTGACCTATGTTTCTTGTTGTTTGTGAAAGATAATGAATACGTTTACGAGCATAAAAATTCCTTAACATGAACCTTAAAGCAAAGCAAACTTGTTTTTTTATTTTTAGATAAAATGGGGACAAGTTGGAACATTTGTCAGGTTTTAAGTGATGTCTTACAGGCCCAGCACCTCTAGTGTGTATGTGTGTCCGAGTGCACAAGCTAGCAGCTCTTGTGGAGTCATATGTCTGGACAGGGGTGCAATTTCAGTGCTTGCCATAGGCATTATTTACCATAGATACACCACTGACAGGTACATACATATGGGTGATTCTGCGCATGCACATAAATGTAAAGTTATGCACTTAGGAAATAAAACACGCATGCATTATACCCCAATGGGAGTAACACTGAGTGAATCAATGACTGAGAAGCATTTTAGTCTCCTGGTAGACTTAAAATATAACTGTATTGTGAGTGCAGTTACACTTATTTTGTTAAGCCCCCCAATATTATACTCACCTGTTCTGATCCAAATCCGGTGAGATTACAGGCCAGTGTATGCACACCAAACTCTCATTCAATCCCATGGAGAGTTTGTACTCCATCAGAGCAGGGAGATCCTGATAAATTGGGGACAGGTAAATATAAGACTGGCATGGTGGAGGGGGTTTACAAAATAAGTGTAAATACACTAAAGGATGGCATTTTACCTTTGCTGCCCTCTATGGGGAGATACACTCTTGCTGTTTGTCCAAGTGACTATTGTCACCGGAAAGTGATGGAGAATTCAAACTTTTACAGTTGTTACCAGAACAAGGGATGAGGTGAAATATTTCAATGTGAACAACTATTCCAGTGACAACTGTCTAAGAGGGGTTTACCTTCACTTTGAAGAGATTTACTCATTTCCTGTTGTGTCTTGGGGACAGGAAGTAAAAAAAGATCTCCTCAATGTCATTACTATGGGGCATAACCATCACATAGGGTAAAACATTTCATCTGTGTTATAGCCTTTTGTGTCTCGGGGACAGGAAGTAAAAGAAGAGCTCCTCAATGTCATTACTATGAGGCATAACCATCACACCTCTGATCTTGGTTTCACTTTTTACTACCTTCTAATCCAAGGCCCATCTCCTGGAGCTAAGCTGGTGAAACTGCAACCCCCTTGTCCAATGACAGTGACATTTTGGCCATTAGTACACTCTCCCTGGACAGTGGACTGGTGGGCAGATCTTAGCGCTAAGGAGCTAGGTTTAAAGTACAACTACTTGAAACTGGTCTACTTAAAGTATTTACATATTCTAAAGAGCAGTAAAAGTACTTTAAAACAAAACCCTCATTGACCTCTTAAGCAGTGGGCATTTTAGAGAAATGAATCCTCAAACAGAGGCACTGAAATCTGAGCTCAATTTCCCTTTACTTCTTGTGAAGAGAAGAATATTAGCAACCTGTCAGCCCTCTAAAGTAAACACACAGTTGGTGCTTCAGAGCTGTCAGAAACCAACTGAAATTGGGCTTCATAATTCTTGTATTGACTTTTGAGGCTCTATGAGAATGAATAACTTCCCAGCACAAGTGGCTATAGAGATCAGTGATGACTTGTTGTAAAGCAATTTTACTGTCCTTTCAGAACATAGAAATACTTTATTGTTCATAGTCTGGATACAGGTGCACCTTAAGGAAGAATGTGAGGCCTAAAGCTGGCCACAAACATTCTAATCTATTAGTTTCAAGGAATTCAAAAAAATTCCATGTGTTCCTAACATTGGGATGAGTTTGAAGCAGTGCTTACATGAAATGGAAACATTTTCATTAGATTTAAACAAACGCTTTAGCTTGCTACACATGTTACAATCTTTCTTTTCCACACTGTCCTTAGGAGTCTGGGAGCCCCCCAATGGCTATGGTGCAGACAGACATTTAGTTTTTTTCTGGCACAGATTTACTTTAATATAAGGTTACTTTTTGCCTCCTTCATCCACACATGCACTGTCTATCTGTTGCTACCCCTTCACTCCAACAAGTCATAGCTGATCAGATACAAGCTAGAAAACTACATAATGCAGCAGGTGCTTCTCCACCATTCTCTATCTACACTGTGCTGTCACATGCACCCCCAACTGTCCTGGATCCTGCAAGACTGTCCCACTATTTAAACAGAATCCCACAGGTCAAGGCCATGTCCCGCCATAGAAGAAAATGATCGACCACAGGCCAAGCCATCTACCATAGAAGTAAATTGGCAACCAATAGGCTAAGCGGTCCATCGTAGAAGTGAGGGGTGTCCATAGAGCCAAGATGTCAACCGTAGAAGTAAATGGGCATATTTTGGGCCAAATGTTCCCAAGTTTCTTGCACTTACGGGGCCTCCCACTAGCCATTTTTTCTCCTGCTGATACAGGGCCATTTTTAACTTAACTTATTTAACTTTGCCGCATTTAGCTTTGCTAAATATTTAGTGCAATGTAGCCACATCCACTATCTGCTGTGATATGCTATGTGCTGAATTTCAGCATCTCATCGAGGTGTCCTTTCTCGAATTTTAAAGTTAGGAGGTATGCTGTCATTGAGCATTAGAATTTATAGAGGGAGTGGTCACAGGAACCTTCTGTTTCAAACTACCTACACATATATGACATTCTTTTGTAAAGTAGCAGCTGAGCCAAAGTCATTAGTTTTTTTTTTAGTAGAATGAAAAATGTCACTAATTTCCTTCTATATCCCATTCCTATATACATAGCAGACAAATAGGATACATGTGTCCTCTGGAGCAGCAGTTCCTGTTTTTTATAACCCAGATGCCTGTTCACTTACTCATGTGAGTCCACTGGCGCCTAGGAATGTTTGCAGGAGAAAGCAGAATACCTTTTAAATATATTCCATGCCTCTGTAATGCTGAAAAGCTGCCTAAGCTGCCTAGTTGCAGACATCTGTTTTTCAGTTCATATGTTTAGATTATATTTCTAATTCCCAGCTTTGCCACATTTCCCACTTTCCTGTTTTTGGTTTTGCTTGCTCGAAGTGTTGACGCTGGCTATTACAGCAAGTCAAAGCAAATTATTCGCTGGCGGTGCAAGAATCGGCAGCCAACACCTCATTCACAGTAGTTCACAGGAATTAGTTGCTGCAAAGGGACTCTTGCCTCCACACCGGGCTGGAATAACTTAGCTGGATGGGATTTGTGGACTATGCATGAGAGTTTAGGCTTGGACACTAGCTGCTGCAATGTGCAAAATTACTGAAGGCTGAAGGAAAGCTGGGCAGGATCTAGAGTTCTATCTTAAGCTATCAATTATCATGCACATTCTTTGTGCCCTCATCGAAGCCTTGTTCGATATCGCTCGAATACCCCATCATGCACAGACCAATCGATTCCACTATCGTTCGTTAGCTATACAAACTCACCTAATTTCGCTCGACAGAACAGATTTTTGTTTGCATATGCA
Organism: Nanorana parkeri; assembly: GCF_000935625.1. Classification (NCBI taxonomy): domain Eukaryota; kingdom Metazoa; phylum Chordata; class Amphibia; order Anura; family Dicroglossidae; genus Nanorana; species Nanorana parkeri. Next base: position 1,255,467 of record NW_017306494.1, read on the forward strand.
CAGTGTTCATGTATGAGCACCTTAAGGCTTCCTGAGGCTGGCTATAGAGTCTGCAATAATGCCACCCATCCATCAAACGCCACTAATCCATCGATTTTCGTCCATCGATTAGAAAAAAGTTTCCCAGCCTGACCGATCGAAAAAATTCGGCCACGAGTACAGTAAAAAAAATAGTTGGGTTCCCATCAACTGACCTTAAGGCTTTCTGAGGCTGGGTATAGAGTCTGCAATAATGCCACCCATCCTTAGTAAAAAATCAAAACTTCAGATGACACACTTGGGCTTATTTACAACACGCTGCTAAATCTAGAAAACTTATTTTATATGTATCATTTATTTCTATGACATACATACCTGTAATACCCTGTAAAACAGACTCCAGAATGTAAGAAGGAGGGGCTTCAGTCAGGGCTGGATTTACTCTCTCTGCTGCCCCAAGGCCAGGTTCCTCAATGCCCCCCCCCCCCCTCCAGTGGAGACTGGAAACCAGTTTTTTCTTTATTATTTTTTTAAACTTTTTTATCACTTTTTAATTTTTTCAATTTGTATTTATTTATTTTTTACTTTTTAAAATTCTTATTTTATCTTATTATCTTTGACTTTTTTTATTTTTCATAATGTTTTATTTTATAATTTTTTGATTTATTTTTTATAATTTTTTAATTGAATTATTATTTCTTTTTTTACATTTGTATTTCTTTTTTTTACTTTTTAAAATGTTTATATCTTATTATATTTTTTTAATGTTCATTTATTTTATTATTTTTTAATCATTTTTTTATTTTTTTCACTTAACTCTATTGCTATCACACAAACACTCTGTGCCCCTCTGTGATAGCATTTGGAGGTGACAGGTTCTCTTTATTGAACCTGTCACCTCCAAAACAGGAGTTCTAGCACAGCACTGTGCTAACTCTCCTTTGACATCTGAGAGGGGAAAGCGTTCTCCTCTCTACTGCCTGCTCTCCATCCTGAACTACCTTGCCATGGTCCCAGGTCCACCAGCAGGGCTAAATGTAGAAAAAAACGACTCACCTGGCTCCCGGAACTGCATGTCCCAGGAGTCGGGTGATAGCGATTCCACACCCCTGCCGACCCCTCTACTCCCTGCTTTCTGAGGCCGGGCCTTGGCGGTCTTGTGGGAAAACCGGCCCTGACTGCAGTGTGAGCCAGTTGCTTGGTACACATATGAATATTCTTACAGGAGGGATGAGCATAGGGATTGAGCTGCTTCTCTTTCATTGTCTAATTACAGACTGAGACAAGTCCTAGATTGGGCTGTTCACATGCAGTTTAATCTGCAGTTTAATCTGCAGAGAGCCCACATTTAGAGAAGGTTACGACTGTGCTGTCTGGCTAGTTGGCTAGTTCACATGACTGGGTAAACAGGAAAGTAAACAGGAAAGTACAGAACACTTACTGTATATGCATGCCAAAAAAAAAAAAAAACGAATCTGTTTAACTACTCAGGTAATAAACAGTGGTTTCAGTTCCATAGATTTGCAAATCTACCAGGGGTGTCCCGATGCTGGGTGTCACCCGGAGTGGAGACCGGGTGACACCCCGCTGTGACCTCATTGCGACGTTCCCGCGTGCGTGTGTGATGACGTCATCTTGCATGCGTGGTCGTCTTATTGACGCCTGCCGGCGGCCATCTTGGTGGTGGACGCCGGCAGTGAGAGGAGGGGACGTTCACTCGGTGGGATGAGGTATGCCGCCATGTCCCCTCTTCTGTCCTGACACTGTTGGGCTCTCGGTCCGTGACCAAGTGCCCGACTTTTCATAGGGGGTGACACCAAAATGACTGTCACCCCTCCAATGGTGGCACCTGGGTACAGGCTGCACCCCCCATGTGACGCCACTGAATCTACATAGATTTTTACAGCTCCATAGATTTGTAAATGTATGCAATAGCCACACTGCTGCTTGAAGACACCTCTCAAAAATGTGGTTGCTAACACTACGCTATCTGTGTTTCCCAACGGTGGGTCATACATAGCAATGCATATCAAACCAGTCCCACCAGTGTTGATTTAAAAACTGTTTGTTCATTTCTATATATGTCCCACAGTTGGGAAGCTCAGATAGTGTAGAGTTAGGGACCATAGTGGAACCTTGACGCGACAGTGTGGCTTTCCCATACATTTAACCTGTTTAACCTGAATAGTAAAACAGATGAGTTTGTTTTTTTGCTGGCTAACTTGAAAGTGTGCTTGGGACTCCTTTAATACAGAAAGGATGGTAAGGAGAGCCCTGCGTGAGGGCTTACAATCTAAAAGGGAGGCGCAAGTGATGCATAAGGAGGTAGCTGTGTTGGGATGTATATAATTAGGCTCATAGCAAGAAATGAAAAACATAGACGCAGGGCCTACATGACTGAGTTTAAAGGGAGTTGGAATACAGATTGGTTATATAACAGTGTAGAGAAATTAAGTTGGAAGTACTTGACTAGTGGAGAAGGTTTAGAGGAACAGGAGGGGATTTAAGAGGTGCGAACAGGCAATCTCCAGTCAGGAAATAGCTGGCGTTGGATGAACTCCCTACCCACTCTTCCCTTTTTTTCCTTTCACCTGGTTTGATCATCATTTTTTTCCGGTGCAGTGGATGTCATGGCAGGTGGCAGGGTTACAAGGTCCTTGAAGGCAGTTAATATGTCCCAGATGTAAACTAGGTAGGAAACCATCTTGGGTACTCAGATTTGAGTCATTCTGGTTTTTGTCTCCTTGTGTCCAGTATAATAGTCAGGGCCGGATTTACTCTCCTTGCCGCCCCAAGGCCAGGTTCCACAATACGACAACCCCCAATTGCTATCACACAGGAAATAACAAGCCCCCGTGTGATGGCAAGGTAGACGGCGAGGTATGTGGATTGACGCCGGTTGATTCACATGTTGTTAACCATCTTGGGTATCTTACCCATTAATATACGAGAGTCTGTGAACTAGTGGTTGTTCATAGTTTTTACCCGCGGTACCCGTGCAATCGCCTGGGTGTTGTGTAGCTGGAGGCCTATCTTATGTGTTACACAGATTATTAGTTTGATGTGGAAAGCCTTAAATACCTTGGGTTCCCTTCTGGAGATGTTAGTTTATACTCTGTTCTTTATACATTTGTTACAAAAGGCTGCTGTGGCTATCAAACCACAATATGTGTTATGTGGTGGCTAAGTATGGAAAGTAAAGGGGTGGAGGGGTGGTTAGGCAGTCGAGGAGAAGAAAGCCATCTTTAATACCCTAGTCATGCCCTGCTCATGTTCACCTTCCCCTTTCAGCTAGTTTCAAACAGATCTGAGCAGCTGTCATATTTGTTTTTTTGGTTAAACAGGATGACATATTATATGACATTATGCATATACTGTATGTATTTTCACTATGTATTCAGTTGTTTGGCCGGAGTTTATCATTATGATGTTTCTGATCCAGCTTCCCTATTTAGAAAATAATTGTATATGCTTGTATTTGTCTGCCATAAACGTCTGGCTTAACATCTGTGTAAAATTGTCATTTACCCACATATAGATATTTTGAGATTACTTTTAGCTTAGTTAAAACATGGCATGAAATGAGAGGGGAAATTCCTGAATGCAGCTTCATAAATATGCAAAACTGTAGGAAGTGATATTCCCCATGCCATCTCACACCATGACATCTTTGTCTGTTTCTCCCACTGAGAGCAAAATATTTTTGTCTAATTACTAGCTTAAAAGGCAATGCAAATCATCACATATCGTGTTATAGCGGCTTTTAGTTAAATTTGTACTAAGGGATTACGGAAGCTACATTTACTAACCTCTGCCTCTGAAATTGCCAGTTGCCTGGCTGCCAAGCCAACCAATGTCTTCAATACTTTGAAGTACACACAGATCTGTGAGTTCTGACTTAAGTATGAATTTGCTTGTTGTATGGTTATTTCAGGTCAGGGAATCAACATTTTATAAATAGAGCAGAAAATTATCATTTTTAAGAACAGATGAGACACATATTTTGCTCTGTACTGATTTTCTATAAAGAAACATGCAGAGTTAAGTGACAATGTTTGTTCAAAGATGTTCCCTGACCCTCTTATAATCACTTCACCATTGCTCCCTTGTTGCTTTGTTCTCCAGTGCAGCCAGTTCTGAAATTACTGGTGTTGTTGACCTAGAGGAGCAGTGAGGTCACACCAGTGCTCAGAAATAGCGAATGGGTTGGGAGACCTGAGCACTGTCAAAAGGGGAGCAGGTCACATGCTCTCCCATACTCAAAAGTGTTAGGGAGGAAGGAGCAGTGAGGGAGCATGGGGCAAGTATAAGGGGTCAAGGCGGTGGACTTGAGACATTTTACATTGGCACTATTCTCTGCATGGGCAAGGTGACAGTCTCTCTTTACAACTGAACACAAGGCAGATATAAAAGACCTAGTTTAATGCACCTCTGAATTCATTAATCAATCATTAAATACTCATCCCCAGGCATGGTACAAATTAACAAAGCAACTCAGGGTGCAATACTCACCTTCATTCCAAGCAGTCCCCCGCAGTATTTTTTTATTTGCCAAAAGATTTCCTTAGTCTTCCAGATTGAATGACACCCTGAGTCATTCAACCTAGAAGACTGAGAAGATGCTATAAATTAATGGGTTTCATGGCACCACCCCCTAAGGAGACAACACTACGGCACCCTTCATTCGTAGAGCATTGAAGCAGAAAGTGGCAGTGACATCATAGTTGCAGCAATGTTCTCTGCATCAGCAAAGGACTGACTAGGGCTGGAAAAGAGGCGAAGAACAAGGATACCCAGTGTGCCACATGACCGGCCTGAGGACATCTGAAAAAGGAAGCAGAATAGTGGTACCACCAGGAAACCGCTAATATCAGTACCGGGACCTCCTTCTCCTGTCCTGGGCCCTGCATGCTTCACACTGCTCCCCTCACCTTGTCCCGGGCGCAGCATGAAGAATGATCGAGCCGGCGCAGCATCCAATGAGTGGCAAGTGGGTTATCCCCGCCCCCTCATCACACAGAACTGCTGCCGACCGTAGAACTGCCTGTGTTCTATGGAAAGCTCCAACTCCCTGTGTGTCAGAGGCGTGCTGCACGAAGAGGGAGTTATAGGGAGCTGAGATTATGAAGCGGACAAGTGAGAGGAGAGTGTGGGGTTAGGGAGCTGAAAGCTGGGTACGAGAAGGGCGGAAGCTGGGGACATGGAGCTGGGGCGTTCATGGATTCTTGCACCGGGGCCCTGAGGTCACTAGTTACGCCTCCATAGATAGATAGATGGATATTTTGGGTGGACGATGGATCCCCATACAGTACATCGTTTGATAATATCCAGAGTTCACAATGGAGAAATGTCCCTGAAATTCTGTTTGCCGATTCCCCCGCAGACCTGATTTTTCCTGCTGTTTGTGTTTTGTGAGAAAATAACATAAAAAGAGTCTTTTGTAATATTTTGTCTCTTGTGTTTTATCTTTTATTTATTACATTGAATTGTTTTCTCTTCTGAATGTGGGCATGGCTTTGTTATCATTTTCTTTTATGTATTTTTTATTGCTGGGCTTTTCAGCGGCTCTGGATTGGTCGAAATGTTTTCTCTTGAAACCAGGGTGTCCAGACTACCATACATCTTTTAAATAATGACTACATTACAGCAGTAGGGGCTCAAGCACATGGACAAACACACAGGCGTATTGGCATAAAGCATAAAATACGCTTGTATTTGGGGCACCCAGGAGCCCCAGCAGTTGTTTTTATAGACATAGACGTTTGTATAGACATAACACATTGTATGCGGATATTCTTGCATTTACACGTGCACTGGTGCAGGTTTTTCGAATGCAGACGTTTTGCTGATACTTGCATTTACATGCATATACTTGTGCACAGCAATACAATCCTATGGCCAGAAGAACACAGCAGCTGGGACTCGCAGGTGCTGCAAACTCAGGTGTATTTTACGCTATATGCCTCTATTTGCTCTTGTGTGCATGATGCCCTAAAGCAGCTCTTTGACAGTGGCCCCTTTTTAGTAGACTACATTGGAGAACTGTACTAGCCACTAGCCACAATTCCATAATACATCCAATGGTCTAACACCAATTACTAACACAATTTCTGTAAATTTAACAACCAACTTTTGAGATTAGCTCTCATACAACTCAGATCATAAATTGTTGACCAATAAATCAACTCCTCAAGCTCACACTTCTTAATCAGCCTTGTTTTAGGCAAGGACCCACTTCTCACCTGTTGTAATAGCTCCACCCTGCCCTTTCCTTTCCCTACTTCTGCAAATCCTAACTTATTAGCCTGCCTCATCTCTGTTACACTGCTCTGTTCCACCCTCAAAACTTTAACTGGAAAAAAGTCCTCAAATACTCACCATGCCCATAAGCTCCCTTACCAGCACTAACATCTTCTCTCTGACTTCTTCCAGGTGCTAAGTGTTCCGCCATCTTGATTGGCTGGTCTGGGAGCTCAGTGTTCACTCATCTCAGCACCAAGGTGTGCCAAGAATGTGCAGCTCAGTGTACATTCTAAAGAAGATTCTGAACAGGCAGGTAAGATTTCTTTATTGCAGAAGAGGCATAGCATCTCTTCTGCAATAAAGAGCCCACCTACCTACAGTTTTTTACTTTCTAACGTTAGTTCCACTTTAAATCCAAAGGGAGAGACAAACTGTCTGCTACAGAAAAGGATTATAGCGTATGTGTAGCCAAAACTTTTTTTTTTTCATTTAGATAGAGTAGGAGAAGGTAAACCCCGTAGCAGGTTATGTTCTACTGTCTGTGTCCAGCTAGGGAGATATCTCTTCAAGTTCCATTTTAGTTAACCTGAACATCCCCCTTATCGTTTGCCCCTCCATGTAGTAAAGGGCAGTAAAAGAACCCCCTTTCCCCCAACTCCACGATTCTAAGGTTTATCTAGGATAGCTTTGTTTTGTTCTCTAAGACAGCCTTTCTCAAAACAGGGTGCCTCAAAAACTTCACACAATGTTATGCTGATGTGAAGAGGATTCCTGATGTGAAGGGGAGTTCCTGATATCAAAGATCAGGGCTCTGATGTGAAAGAGGGGACTCTGATGTAAAAGAGGGGACTATGATGTGAAGGGGAGCTTCTGAAATGAAGAGGGGCTCCTAATGTAAGAGGGGTGAATCTGATATGAACATGGGCTCTTAATGTGAATGGGGAATTCTGATGCAAAGGGGACTCTGATGTGAAACAGGGCATTCAGATTTGAAAGGGAGGCTCTGTTGTGAAGGGGCTCCTGATGTGAAGAGAGACCACATAGTTTCTTTACATTTTGGGTTTTTACATTTTAGACTGGGAGCCTTTAGATTTGGAATACTTTTAAAGTGTGCTATGACTGAAGAAAATGTTGAGGATCGCTTCTCTAAGGGACATAGACCTAGTTCACACAGATTTCAGCTTGTATAAGAGCAGTGAAAACAGCAAACTTTTACACATACCTCCCAACTGTTCCTCATTTTGAGCCAAATCTCTCTGTCCCTCTTTGCTCCTCATTTGTCCTTCTTTTTGGTTTAATGTTTGGTAAAAGGTTCTATTTACAGTAACTACCAAAAGTTTTTTTCTGCACTAACAATGTATTGTATCTCTTATTCTGTTTGTTATTGCCAAAGCCACTATCAAGGAAAAGTAATGGTGAAAAAAAAACATTTAGGGTTTTTCCAATCCCTTTTGACATATTAATTCTTAGTGATCTGCACTAAGGATGTTCAGATACCAGTTCAGGTACCAGTGTCGATACCTGGCATTTTAACACGAACTTCCAGGATTGCAGCTGTGACTGGGACTGGTGCTCTACCACTGTCCTGAAATCATTAGTCTGTATTGTTTTAGAAAAAAATGTCACATGACACTAAACAAAAATGTATCAGTAATTGGTATCTGTGAGTACTTGGACAAGTATCAGTACTTGTACCTGGTATGGAAAAAATGGAATCGGTGCATCCCTAATATTTATATACTGTAAATCAGTGGTTCTCAACCTGTGTAACCTCAGGACTCACATTTGTCCTCGGTCATCAAGTCACGACCCAAGTCGCAATGCAATGGAATGCATGGAATTAGGGTACACACTACAAAAAATGTTTTAAAGGAGAACTAATGTTTAATTTTTTTTTCAAGTCCCCCCCATACATACACGCATGCACACAGGCGTCGGGTGCGCATATGTGCAAAAACAACGATTTCGCCCATTACGCCGCACATGTTACATATTGTCGCGAACGTCGGAATGAGAGCAATAGTTCTAGGGCTATCAATCACTGATAACACTAAACTGATGAGCTGTAAAAGCTTTTAAAGCGTCGCCTATGGTCAATTTTGGGTATGGTAGTTTTTTGCGAGCAATTTTAAAGCATGACATGTTTGGTGTCTATTTACCCGACGTGACCCCCGTCTTTTATATTTTACCAAAAATATGGGTAATAATCATTGTTTTCTATTATTATAATGAAAAAAAAAAACTTTTTTCCTCAAATATTTTCAATGATTTTCCCCTAATATAGTAAAAAATAAAAACCCCAGTGGTGATTAAATACCACCAAAAGAAAGCTCTATCTGTCCCCAAAAAATTGTATAAAATTAATTTCAGTACAGCGCTGCATGACGGAATAAACGTCAATCAAAGTACTGCAGTGCTGAATACTGAAAAATGGCCTGGCCAGGAAGGGGGTCTAAACACCTGGTCTTGAAGTGGTTAAAGTGACAGTCAGAACTCCCATTAAGATCTGTGAACATTCCCAAACTAGAGCTGAATGGTGCTTTTAAAGGAGAACTATGGGGTCAGGGCTTTTCCCCATAGTTCTATCGAGAAAGCTCCTTCTGGCTTGTGGAAAACTTGGTGTTCGCACTGCTCTCATACAAGCTGAAGCCGCTGTGAATTAGGATTCCGGTACAGCAGTGACCGGTGTAGTTATTTTTAAATGAAGGCAGTTATGTGCTTTATCCTTGGAAGACCTTTGCCAAGCAATGCCATACGCTGAGAGAGCAGAAAAGTTTGAAAATGTTTTCATAGAACAAGATACACTGTAAAAATAACTATTTACAAGAACCACAGCTAGAAGGCATGGGAAAGGAACAATCTTTGAAGAAAGGAAATATGATTTACAGATTTTCATTTAATTTCCTGTCAAATCCAGTGGCCCATTGCCCATTCTATGTCACGCACTGTAGTTGCAAACTGAAGGTCCCATACATGTAAAGGACCAGTTATTTACGAAAGAATATATAAATCAGTTTGGAAAAGTTTCCTCAAATTTACAGAAAGAAAGTGAATTGAAATATCTGTGGTTGGTTCCGTTAAAACATAAGTAAATCCAACCCAGTAAAATGTCATATAAACTTTAACATTTTCATGTCTGTTTAAAACTAATTTTCAACTATTTGCATTCACATTTTTCAATACAAAATACCTTGTGATCCTTCCATTAAAGATCCTTCCTTGTTCGAGCAGTTTGTGATTAAGGTCTGAAATGTAAAACATGCCATGTTTCACGTTTCAGGGTGCAACATTAAACAGTCACATCAGAATCTTTTCTCAAAAAATGGACTTTCCCTTTAAGCCAGGTCAGTGTCTACTATTGATGTCAATAACAATTTAAAAGATTCTAGATTCAAGCAAATGTCACCAATAATATTTGATGCCATTCATCACATAGTATAAACCAAACTTAACCCCCTTAACATTATTTACAAAGCGGAACTAAACTTATCTCCACTCCAGTGATGAAACATCCGCAAGCTCCCTCGCCAGCGTTTAGGTCTTCGCTTCGGCTTCTGTGAGGTTTCAGCATTTTCAGCCATCTTATTTTTTTTTTTTTTTAGGAGTCAAATAACATTTTATTTTACAGAAGGGCTTCCACTGAATAGCTGAGACCAGCCACCAGATACTTTACAACAGAGAGCAATAATATGATGGATGAGTACAGTCCGGACGACCTGGGACGGGGCCCGTATCAGCGCCTCAGTGATTTCGCCTCAGTGATTTCGCCTACCCTTCGAGGTTCTTTATGGGCAAAGAGCTCCGGGTGTCTCTTCATGTAGTCAAACAACTCGCGATCCTTCTTGGCGTTCTTGTAGTTCTCTAACTTAGTCATGTGATACCCGAGGAACACACCAACAGTGGTAAAGAGTATCTGCCGGTGCACACCCGCTCGTAAAACCGGGTACCGGTTGAAACCATTGTGAAGCACGGCGCTCACATAGCCTAGGATACCCAGCTGGACGGAGCCCCTGTTTATTAGTGCGGGGGGAGGCAGGACCCGACCCTCGTCCGGAATGGGAATAACGCCACCGGATCGCTAGTCGGCATCGTTTATGGTCGGAACTACGACGGTATCTGATCGTCTTCGAACCTCCGACTTTCGTTCTTGATTAATGAAAACATTCTTGGCAAATGCTTTCGCTTTGGTTCGTCTTGCGCCGGTCCAAGAATTTCACCTCTAGTGGCACAATACGAATGCCCCCGGCCGTCCCTCTTAATCATGGCCCCAGTTACGAAAACCAACAAAATAGAACCGGAGTCCTATTCCATTATTCCTAGCTGAAGTATTCAGGCGACCGGCCTGCTTTGAACACTCTAATTTTTCAAAGTAAACGCTTCGGGCCCCCGGGACACTCAGTCAAGAGCATCGGGGAGGCGCCGAGAGGCAGGGGCTGGGACAGGCGGTAGCTCGCCTCGTGGCGGACCGCCAGCTCGATCCCAAGATCCAACTACGAGCTTTTTAACTGCAATTTTCAGCCATCTTGACTGGATGACAAGACTCCCACACCAGTGTACAGCAGTTTATTTATACCTGCTCCTGGCAGACACTAAAGAAGACTGCAAACTGCAAGGTAAGAAACTTTTATGAAATAAGTGACATCTGTATAAACAAGAACCTTCCTGATCACAAAAAGTAGAAACAAAAGTAGCCCCCCTCCAGAAGGAAGGACAGTGTCAGCACTAATTCAGAGATGATCTGAGGATCTACCGCTGAGTGATACACAAAACAGCTGCTTTTGTTCATAGTTAGGTACTTGATTGCATTTTTAAGATTTAACTTCCTGCGTATGTGGACAGCTCTCTGCTACCTGTCCTTGATTTTAGCATACTTTAAGTTCTTTATGTTGAGATCAGTTATACATATTGCCAATGTTGACACTGACAGGTGCCACAAATTAATGGTGTACGGGAGGGGGGTCATCAACATTTTGCTATGGAGCCATAGGGTCTGTGATTATGCCCCTGTGTTGTTATATGTTAGCAGGCATTTTATACAGGGTCAAAATGTTACTTAGTAATTACGTCCTGGGAGGTTGTTGGGCAGAAAAGTAATAACGATAACACCATCTTTATCTAAATTCTCAAATGCCCTTTAAATTTTATATATTCACATTTTTTGAAGAAACAAGATGTTTGGTAAGATGGCTATTTTCTGTGCTGTGTGAGTATATTTCAAATCCAGTTTATACAAGTCTTCTGCTGTAAATGCAGTGATTTACTCTTTAACATCTAGTGAATACAGTATTTTGTGGTAAACCTAGTGGTAAATGGTAGTATTTATACAAGTGGCTGTTTAAAAATAGAGTCTAAGCCTGACTTTACCAACAGAGAAGGATCTATAAGGCTCACCACAAACTCCCAGATTGGAAGGGTTACCAGTAATCAGTGTAGTCAACATCTTTTAATTCTGCTGTGCGTGTTGCATATTTCATGACCTAAATATATGAATGAATCAACATATTCCACAGAATTTACAGAATACATAGAAACTAGGGATGTTCAGATACCTGTCCCGATACTTGGCATTTTCACGAGAACTACCAGCGGTTGCAGCTGGGGCCTGGCTCTGGGGCTCCACCACTGTCCTGAAATCATTAGTCTGTATTGTTTTAGAAAAACTGTCACATGACAATAAACAAAAATGTATCAGTACTTGTATCTATGAGTACTTGGACAAGCATCAGTACTTGTACTTGAAAAAATGGTATTGGTGCATCCCTAATATACATTTATTTAAAAAAATTATACATTAAAACAGGGGTGCATAAATCCCAGGAGCTTCTTATGCTCCTTACAAATGACAGCTGCCTCCTAACTTTTGATTTTTTTTCTCTAGTCTTGTCTTGGAGCTGGAAAAGTATCTGTACTTGTACTTGAACCGAGTATGGTACTTGGTATCTGAACATCCCTAATAGAAACCATCACCTAACCTGTTCCAGTGACTCTTAAGGTGCCCATACACAAGAAAACTGGTAAAATAAAAGGTTAACAATTAAAAAGTAGAAATAATGTTGAAATCCCCCCACAAAATCAAAACAACGGAGCTTGGCAACTGAGGCCAACAGCATTGCCAACATTCTGCTACAGCCTACTGTACCCTGTACACAGACAAAAAGAAGAAGTTGGCTTAAAATAACAAATAAAATGATCAATTTGTACTGGATACAACATATTCTACCTAGATATAACACAGACCCAAGAGTCCACTTTATTAATAATTTAGTTTTTTTAATAAAATGAACTGTGTATATTTATTTTTGTTCAAGACCAAAAATTATTTGAATGCTTTTATTACTTCATAGTCAGGTAAATAGGAAATATTGAATACAAATAATTGTGTTACTACTTATAGCCTTCCTCTAGGCAAGACTATCCATTTTCTTAATGCCAATTTTGAGTTCTGTTCTAAAATGAACCTGAATAGTAGAAGAAATCCGATTACTCATACTACCGAATGACTTCTTTCGGAGACAGGTCAACCTGACATAGTCAGTTATGCTCAGGCAAGAAGCAGGCAGGCCATGCAGAGATGTTTTATGTGAAAGGATATATACAAATAATTGATATAAATCATATAAACACTGGCTTGTTTTTTTTTTTTATACATTATATATATTTCCTCTATGTATTTAGCTGTTTGCCTGGAGTTCAGTTTCAAAGAAAATGTCAATATAACTGGTCCAAAACCATGACATGTGTTGTGATGCTTTTATGGCTTTATGCAGAACATAGGGCTGTTACTGATTAAGGTCTTCATAACTAATACTAGTGAAACATTTACAGCTGCACCCCTGTTCATTCTATGCATTCATACATACACAAGAAACACAGGAATTTAAGAAAAAAAATATCCATAACAAGGCACTTTAACTGAGGCCAGCTACACAGATAGTCTTCAGTTATGGAAACTGATGTCAGAATGGCCCTAAGATCATTGGCAACAAGTAAAAACCACATCAATTAATAACATTGTATCCAGGGCCAGATTTCCCCCAAGGCCCGGCCTCGGGGCAGCAGGGAGCAGAGGGGTAGCAAGGGTGTGAAATTCCTACCCGGCGATGCCCGCCGGCAGGCAGCTGTTTTGTACATTTAGCCTAGCTTTGGGCAAGCAGAGCTAAATGTAGTGCGGTGATGCCGCCCCTTGTTTTGAACAAGAGATCTCGGCAATGTTGTCGAGATCACTTGTATGTAGCCTGCAGGTCTGCCATTCTTCATGGGGGGGGGGGGCTTGGCGGGTAGGGGTGCACATTGAGGAACCTGGCCTTGGGGCAGCAGAGAGAGTAAATCCGGCCCTGATTACATCTGAAGTACTTCAAGCAGCTAAAGAAGAGTTAAAGTTAAACCCATGCCAACAAGATTGGAAAACTACTAACTGCCCAACAGATAGGAAGATGTCAGTTTATAAACCAATATTGAAGAAAGGAGACCTAAGGAAAACTAAAACACAATTACCCAGATATCACATGCCACAAATATTATGCTAAATATTATACAATGCACGCTAGAACCTTACATTGAAAGAGAATTTAGGGAAGGGAGAGGAACTAGACCCATTATTGCAGATGCACTCTGGATTACTGAAAAAGTCAACATATGCTTCATTGATTACAACAATGCCATTGACTGTATCAACCACATGGAATTACGGAATGTTGTCAGGATATTCGGTGAGCTTAAACAACTCATTGTTCCTATATTGTTCTCTACACCGGTCATGAAGCCACAGTCACGCCGAAAATGAACAGACATATCAAGACATATCAAGAAAAGAGTTAGACAAGACCCCATACTCTCGACATACATATTCATCCTGCATGCTGAACATAGAATGAGGTTAGCAGGGCTTAAAGAAGATGATGGAGGTTTCAATGTTGGTGAAAGAAATATAAACAATCTTCAATATGCGGATGATAATATGCTCATAGCTAAACATGTAGAAGGCCTCTAAAGAAAGTAAAGAAAGCAGAGTAAAAGGAAATAAATTCAGCTAAATATCAAGAAACCAAAGGTCATGACTACAAGGCAGCTAACTTTAGAGTGGATAGAAAAGACATATAAGTTGTAGACAGCTTCTGCCTCCTTGGATCAATTATTAACAACAATTTATCCAGCAGTCAAAAAAGTGACACAGACTGGCACTTGGAAGAGCAAATGATAAAAGGCCTAGAACAGATATTTAAACCTGCTTGATGTCTTTATAAAGACAAAGATCAGAACTGTCCAGGTTAGAGTAATTGTTGTCACTCTCTATGGATGTAAAAGCTAGACAATGATGGAGCCAAATGGAAAATTTGGCGTTGGCAAAAAAATCTGAGAATGTCATGGACAGCAAGGAAAACAAACAGATACTTTAACAAATCAAGCCAAACATTTCTCTGGAAGCCCAGAGGACTAAAATGTAGCTGTATTCTTTTACACATATTATAAGAAGAAACAACTCACTGGCATTTATGTTTAGAAAAGTTGAAGGGGAAAGAAGAAGAGGATGACTAGCAATAAGGTAGCTGGATACAATCACATAAAGTATGATAAGTATGAATGTAAGTAAGTATGACCCAAATAGAAGACAGATTATTCTGAAGAAACACAAGACTTGTGGTCACCAGGAGTTAACATTGACTTGATTGTAGGGCTGGTAATGATTAAAATTTTCGTGTTCGATTAATCGAAATGTTTTTTAATCGATTAATTTCGATTAATTATAACGCACATAGAGATCCAACTACATTGGCCTATACACATACAGCACAGCAATGAAGTAATAAAATGAACTAGGATCACACTATTTAGCTAGATTCCTACTGGCTATTTCACTTTTGCAATAAATTAACTCCGTTACAAAAACTAGAGGCCATAACCTAAAATTGGTGGAAAAAAAATTCCAGCACAAGGTGCGAAGGGGGTTCTTCACAGTAAGATCAGTTAGGGTCTGGAACTCACTGCCACAGGCGGTGATTTCAGCAAATAATGTGGAATTGTTCAAGAAACTTTTGGACGATTTCTTAAGGGACCGTAATATACAGGGGTACGGGTACTCCTAGAATGAGATCCTAATAGGTTGGACTTGATGGACTAATGTCTTTATTCAACCTCAAATACTATGTAACTATGTAACTATGTAACAATAGCCTATAGCAAACTAGCTATTGCACCCGCCCGCTGCTGCTTTCAATCACCAGATAGATGATAGAAAAATTCAGGTCCCCCTCTCCTGATTGACAGCAGCAGTGGGCGGGTGCATTAGCTAGTTTGCTATTGGCTATTGCAAAGTGCAATAGCCAATAGGAATCTAGCTATGCTATTTTATGCCTTTTTTTTTCTTTTCTGACTGACGGTCAGGCTGCGGCTCCCGATGTCAGAAAAACGTGCAGATCCAGACCAGATCCAGAGCAGGTGAAAAAACTGCGGCAAGCCCTATTTTACCTGCTCTGGATCTGCTCTGGAACGCATCAAAAACGCATCAAAAACGCATGCAAGTGCCTGAAAGCCCATGTTAAACTGAAAAAACTTACCAAAACCGGCCTGGAACGCATCAAAAACGCGGCACAACCCACTGCACCGCGTGTGCAGAAACCTGATCGGATCTGCTCTGCATTTGGTGTGAACAAGGCCTTAGGATGTGTACTCACCGGTCCATCAGGTAACGAATGGAAAGGGGAGGAGTCCAGTGATGTCTCGGACATCGACGTCACTGGACTCCTCCCCCCTTCCCTTCGTTAGCCGACAGAGCCACTTGTGGAAGGGGGGAGGAGTCCAGTGATGTCTCGGACATCGACAGAAGACCCGGAAGCCGGCGGAGAGGTGAGTACGGATCAAAAGAACTTTGATCGATCAAAATAATTTTGATCGATCAAAAAAATTATCGATTAATCGAAGGATTAATCGTTAATTTCCGCAGCCCTACTTGATTGCATTTATTATTATCATGTTCACTAAAAACAATCATTAAATATATTTTTAAAAGCAACAAGTGTAAGTACCTAAATTTGACTTGGTATTAGCTTCCTGTAACCCCCTATACAGCAGAGCCTAAACTGTCACGGGGAAAAGCAGCAAAATAAGCGATCAGTTGTGTTGCCATGCTCATGTGCTAACAAGAAACATGCTGAAAGGAAGTGGGAAAAGAGTGACAGAAAGATAAACTTATCAGTTTGCCGCTTCTTCTTCCCTTTCCAATCACATGCTTAGGGCAGGTAAAAGGCTGGATGTGCAGGCCTGCATAAATCTAAGGAATAGGGGGAAAGAAATTCTAATTCTTTGTTAGGTAAAAAAGCTCTTGTAGATGAATTTCATTTGAATATGTAGCTGTTGGCCAGGACTTAAACTCTAGAAAAGTGTCTTGAAAAGGGTGGGTACCTTTCCCTGACATCCAATATTCCTAGAGCGGGGTGGGTTAATCTTATACCTGTGTTAAATTTGGTGATCTAAACACCTGTACCTGTTAGAAATAAGTATATTATCCTATGGCCTACAAGTGCCAGCCTGCATGCATGCTTACATACATTGTAGAGAGCCTTGAAACTCAATGTGCTCGATTATGCAAATCTTGTCCAGCTCTTATAAGTAAGAGTTGAGACCTGCCACCTCCCATGCCTTCCTGTGGGTTAGTTATATTGCCCATCTTAGCAAAAGGCCAAGCATAAAGTTTCAGAGTTTGAAGGGGTGTGCCTAAGCTCTTTACCTTAGTAGCTGACCAAGCACACATATCATAGAACTCCAGGTTTCAAGGACACTCTTCATTCCACTGTGCTGTAAGGGTTGTGAAAAGACTGAAAAAACAGGAGACCAAATTACAAAGGCTCTTTACAGCATAGCTGTATGGTCAGCTTGGTACGGACAGTAAAAGCAGCCTGCAATACACCAATGGCTGGTTGCAGTTGCAAAATATTAAATATATGCAATATTTCTTATTTACCTGTCTAAAAATGATTTAAGAAAAGTTGTGAACATAATAAAGGAAATATGGAGAAATCTTTACATTCCTAATAAGCAAAATAATAGTTCTGAAAACTAAAGCATATTAAATGGTAAGTCCTGTAATTACGAATATGTTAAGATGGGTGGAGGCTGGTGGGCCGTATCACCCCCCTACCTCATCTAGAGAGGGAACATTTTTTTATCGTTTAATGTCACTTTAATGTAATACTCACAGGTTGTATATATTGGAAATTTAATTACAGAATATTTTGGAACTGGAAGACTGGTTTACGGTTTACAGGACCCAAACAGACTTACTCAAAAAACAGCAAACCCTTTCATTTAGAGATGATTTCTGCTTTAAGATAGCTTAAGTGCATCTGACATTTATTAGGTAAAGTTTAGAAATATCAAAGTGGACTAATTAGGGGGTTACTGTGTAATTTAAAATAACTTGTTGAGCCATGACATTTTCTACAATAACATGGATATTAATGCATTCCTCAGGCATGAAATCTTGCTTTTAAGACCTAAAAAGTCACATGACTGGAAAGGATGTAAAATTTACACTGAACTTTTCCAGAAAGAAATGAAGTATTGGAATGGTTTGGAAAATTCTATGCCAAGTTTAAGTAACTTGCGGTAACTGCTGGGGAACCACAAGTCCCAACATGGATTCAAGCCAGTGGCTCACAGGGCTTATGGTTCCACAGCTACTACAGCTCTAACTTCTGTACTAAATATGAAAAAGAAGACTGTATTAGACCCGGATCTATCTATCTATCTATCTATCTATCTATCTATCTATCTATCTATCTATCTATCTATCTATCTATCTATCTATCTATCTATCTATCTATCTATCTATCACCCAGCTAATTTATTTTAGTTTTGAATAGCGTTGGCACTATATAAATCTAGTATAATAATAATAACCCTTGCAGTTACCCCCACATTACATAGTTACATACTGGGTCGGTGAAACCAATAGCAGACTAGCTATTGAAACCCCAGCAACTGAGCAGAGGAGCAGACCTGAGATAGAAAGTAGTCTCTCAGTTCCGCTCCTCTGCTCACTGGGAGGGTGCAATAGTTAGCCTGCTATTGGCTTTTGCAATTTAAAATAGAGGGGGGCACCGTGGGAGGGGTGAGTGGTCAAGGCTGCGCCCTAGGCGGCTGCCTAGTTTGCCTAGTAGCAGCATCGGCCCTGGTTACATAGTTAGTCAGGTTGAAAAAAGATACATGTCCATCGAGTTCAACCTATAGAGATATGAAAAAGAAGAAAAGCCTAAACAGAATGCTATGCCCACAATTACCCCTTGTTGATCCAGAGGAAGGCAAACAAAAAATCCTTTAAGCACTACATTGGTTACGTGCTTGTTTTTGTCTAGGTGTTAACGAAGTTATATTCACCAGAAGCTCTGAGCTGGCCCGACTCTCACAGTGCTCCCTCCAGCCTCCACTGCAGCATTGGAATCTTCCTTTGCATCCTCATGTCTATTCATTGATGATTTACAGGACCTTAGACTGCTGCAAAAAAGGAGGAGAGAGGTTGGAAGGACCAGTCTAAGAAAAAAGCCGGCTCAGAGCATCAGGTAGAACTTCTTTTTTTTTTAACCTAGACAAAAATGAGCAGTTAACCCTTGTAGAGTGGGGGTAGCCCACATTTTTAAAAATTGTTATTTTAAAACAAAGATTTTATAGACACGGTATTAGAAGATATAAAACATCAGCTGAAAAAAGTAAAAAAATAAAAAACCAAACAAACTTATAATAAAATTAACCCCAAACTATTATAGTTTCCCTTTAATAACATCATTGCATAATCTTTGTATAATACCTCAACTCTGTCTATCTTCCCGTATGTCTGTGTAGCTAGTTGTGTTTATTTCAATCTATGAATCTAAAGTTTGGAGGGAAATTGCAAGCTGCATCTTTCCATATTGTCAGTCAATTGTTTATCTAGGCAAAAAAAAAGTCATACAAAAAATAAAACTGGTAACCAAATGAGGAGCTATTAAAAAGAAAATTACAAAATCAGAATGTGTTTTCTGAGTCATTCTCACAAGCTTGAGTGTCTCTGGCCAGAACATGACACAATATTGCAGAAATGTATGAGTCAGTGGGTGTGTTACAGTTTTAATGTATTTGCTTTGTTTCACACACTTTTCACTTTATCATTTGCATCAATACATTTTCCTACAACAACAACTCTTACACAAACCGTTTTGTACAGATAGAGTTAATAAAATAATGTAGCTGTAAAAGGCCTATTTGAAAAGGTCAGGACAAATATAGCAGAGATTTTGTAAATTGTCCAAATATATCTGCAAAGTAGACCTTTCTGAATTCGTTTTATTTTAAATTTGGTACGGCAGGAATCTGGGGAATCTAAACTTTAAAATGTAAGTAAGGGCAAAAAAACAAACAAAGAAACATAGTATGGCATATTTTCAATACATAAAAATTCCCCATGTTTAATGCCTTGAAAGACCCTACAAATACAGAAAAATACCTGTGATCTGCCAAAAAGGCACTCAGCTCCTAATTCCCACTGAGGGCTGAAAACACTTAGGGGTCTATTTATATTAAATAAATTGCATAGCTTATTTGATCAGCAAATCTGCAGGTACATTTGTTCTGTGTGTGTTAACCAGCTGTGAGACGGGGAAAAACAAATGTTCTCAGTGCAATTTCTCTTCTGGTCTTCAAAAGGTTCATTCATACTGAACAGAGTGAATGCAGGAAAATACTGCATTATGACCACTAGATGGAGCTGAGGATCATAGGAAATCTATACTGTATTTGGGAGTAAGGAGATACAATTCAAGGGAATGCTGAAGAGAATAAACATATAAATGTATTCATTGCTATCCCCTGGTATCAATGTTCTCTCCAGCTTTCTCTTGAATTGTAACATTGTGGGGTGATTTACTAACCTAAACACACACACACGCACCAGGTGCGTGTGCATTTTTACACAGCAAAACGTATTTATCAACCAAACACGAGCAACGTGTCACATTTTCACGCCGTTATGGCGCGTTTTTATGTATTTACGTACGTGCGCGTCATGTAGCATGTGCCATAGGCTACACGCTGCTCTAATAGCGGCATGCAAGTCTCTAAAGCATATTTCCACTAATGCCATATATGGAAAAATCATGCACACGATGCATATATAATGCTGCTTCACAGTTTAGACAAAAATGGTTAGCTCATGCATTTACATTCCTGCATTCATCAACGCAAGCAACACAATGTAGAGCTAATTTACACAACATCACCTTGCAATTCATGCAGGGCTTTGCACAACACACCTGCTGGGTGTGTACACACTACAAAGCTGTCTAGATTCCACCAATAGATCATGCTGGGAGGGAACACACTACAGAGGTGTATA
>NW_017306494.1:1277185-1282072 GCF_000935625.1 Nanorana parkeri
ACACACACACGCACCAGGTGCGTGTGCATTTTTACACAGCAAAACGTATTTATCAACCAAACACGAGCAACGTGTCACATTTTCACGCCGTTATGGCGCGTTTTTATGTATTTACGTACGTGCGCGTCATGTAGCATGTGCCATAGGCTACACGCTGCTCTAATAGCGGCATGCAAGTCTCTAAAGCATATTTCCACTAATGCCATATATGGAAAAATCATGCACACGATGCATATATAATGCTGCTTCACAGTTTAGACAAAAATGGTTAGCTCATGCATTTACATTCCTGCATTCATCAACGCAAGCAACACAATGTAGAGCTAATTTACACAACATCACCTTGCAATTCATGCAGGGCTTTGCACAACACACCTGCTGGGTGTGTACACACTACAAAGCTGTCTAGATTCCACCAATAGATCATGCTGGGAGGGAACACACTACAGAGGTGTATACTTGTCCGTGGCATGTTTATAAGGTTAGTAAATCAACTGCTGTATCTCCTTACTAACACGTATTTATTTTTCATGGTACTCAGCTCCATTCAGTGGCCATGATGAAGTATTTTCCCACTCACTCTATTCTCTATGAATATACCTATTGAAAAACATTCTACGAAAAGAGAAACTATACTAAGAACATTTGTTCACAACAACTGGTTACCTCACATAGAATTAATTTACATGCAGTTTCAATGGATGAATAAGCTTTGCAAATAGACCCCTAAGCATTTTTGTGGACTAAATGGTGCCAGCCTTCTCCAGTTATCTTTTATTATAAGTTCATTGTTAGGGTTTACATACACTTTAAGGAGAACGTTAGTGTATATAGGTAGCCTGATGAGATTTTATTTCAGTTTTACACTAACATATACCTCACGTCAGATGTAAGGAGGTAACTGTTGTGGAATATTAGGCACCTCTAGGTGCCTAGGGCAATTTTGTATACAAAATGTGATAGTGATAGGCTTGCAATGAAACATAGGTAGTAAAGATTGGAGGAACTGGGCTTATTGACCATGAGAGATTGTCAAGACTTCATATACTCTGTAACAGTGTGAGAAAAGCTCAGATGTTCTGTTTCAGCACTGTCATGGCCTTGGTTCTATCCAGCTACCCACAGTGGTTGGCACCCCAGCAGGAGAATCAGCAGTCCCTTTAAGTGGGGCATCCCTGATCCACTTGCATTTTGCATACAGGCAGATAACTCTGAGTGCTATTTAGCATTAAACACATAAGAGATATTTTCTACCTGTATGTAAACTGTTTCAACATAATAAAGGATTTTGCATCAAATGTTGGATATTGCCGTCACCCATCGTTTGATTGAAGTATATTTGGCAAACTGAACGTACAGTATGTCTGGCTGTGAATTACGAGCAAGCATGGACCAACCTGGAGTGCTATCCCTGTGTTGCAGGTACATGTGCTGGGCGCCAGAACCAAAAACACAATTGTGTTTCCTTCTGTGGATTTCGGAGGTGAATGGTAGTGGAGTCAGTCAGTACGGTTATCCAAGAAAATCTGTCACACAAAAATATATTGTCCTTGGCCAGTCCCCAATCCGTTAACATCACCATGTAAAAAAAAGGCGAAGATTATACCATTTACTTTGCTACGCTGTCAATTAAAATGTTACAGCCATCTAAAAATATTCATAGGAAAAACATAATTTGTTTTTGCATTTACTTGTGTATGTACAGTAGGTGTCAATTACAGCCCATAGTTCATAGGCTTCAATAGGAAAACCAATGGCTGCGTAAAGTGCGATCCTTTAGTGTAAAGCAGCAATGCAGACGCAATACAGGTTGCCATAGATACCTATTCATTTCTGTAGGTATTTTACAACTAGTGCCGTGCGTTAGCAATGCTGAGAGCTACTTTGAAGAGAACGTATTGTACACTGTTATGTTATAGCAGGTTCAAAATCAAGGCCAAGGGTTGACAATTACATATTGGAGTGTCCTGGATTCAAGGTCTCCCAGGTCGCTCAATATGAAAGACGAATATATACAGGTATGTAAGAACATGGAGATGCCTGCTATGACATAACAGTGGAGCTTTAATAACTTTTCTTCTGACTTCAGGCACGCTTTAAACAAACCCTGTCTGTCTCAGTTTTTATAGATTTAGCTGCCTACCATGAGAACGTCTTTAATCAGCAAACAATTGCCACTGTCGTAATGTAGAGACACACACAAACTGTCATGGCCATTAAGGGGTTAATAAAAAAGCAATAACAAATCTGATCAGTTTTCAGCGACTCAGGTGCTCCCATTAATAACTGTGAGGTCACCTTTTCTAATTAGTAGGATGAATTTCAGTGCTTATCCTTATTAATATTCATCTCTTGCTATTCGCTATTGGAAGCAGGCAACAGTAATTCACGTAATCGTGTTGTTTGTCTTATTATCTGGATCAATTTTAAAACCCTGGAAAATAGGTTTCAAAATCCCAGCTAAAATTAAAATGGATAATCAGATGGAAATGAGAAAATAAACATTGATTTGCTAAATAAATTAGACACATCCAGTGTTCGGATCTGGAAATGAAACCGTTTCAAAGTTTTATAACGTGTTCAGTGGTAAACAAGGAGTGATGCAGAATCCTGTGTACTTCTAAGAACTTCATTATAAAAAATAGATAGCAATTCATAATTTATATTAGGCCATAATAACCCTCTGTGCTTCTGTATTAAAGAGCTGGAATTGTCACGCTTCTAGATAATGGCATTATTATAATCCTTCAATTGTATGTAAACCCAAAATCTTCTTTTCAGTATGTTTGCCTACAAAGTATGTATTTAAATTGTTGCCCAAGCACTTATAGTCATCATGTTTCTGAACAGCTCCAACTCTCTCAGCTCAGCTTCCTTTAACTTCCTGTCCAGTACAAGATCACAAGGGACAGACCAGTCTGCAGCAGCTGTCCATCTACTAGCATGGAGAAGGGAGTAAGGAGGAGCTGGGAGCAGTGGGTGATTTCCCTTGCCATGCCTGTGTGTATGTGGAGACACACTCAGCTTATTAGCACACACAAGGGTGGCTGCATAGGACCATGCAAGGGAAAGGAGCCACCCTAAAACAGGATATCTGGGCCAGTGCTCATGGGACCAGCTGATTTTGCAGGAAACTAAAACTTAAAAAAAAGGAGTAGCTTCTATTGGAAGTGATTTATTCAGCATGTGAAATAAATAGATTAAAAACATTTTAACTTTAATATCAGTTAAAAGTAGTATTAGGGGATAGGCATTCTGTGCATTAAGGCAAAAAACTCCCTGTACTTTTCTAACATCCCCCCCCCCTTCACACACACACACACTTACCTGCAGCCGCTCGTCTCCTCCACTGAAACCGGAAAGTTACTCTGGTTTCCCTGAACTTCCTGGTTGCAGGGGAGAGTACTGAGGGCAGAGGAGCCATAGGCTCCTTCTGCCATCAGTCAAGCTTTGACTGCAAGGGTGGGGACGTGTCCAGCCAAAAGCTGTGTGTGTGTCTATGGACGCACACAGCTAGGTGAGGGCACAGCCGTGATCATTCACGTATGGGTGCCTTCACAGCAGTTGGCTAGCTGATGGGGGCACCCGTACAGGGGGAGTGGCGCTAGCGGTCTGGATACCACTAGAGAACGAAGAAATAAATAAAATAAAAAAGGCTCTTTTTTTTTTAGCAAGTCTGGCCGCCCTAAAGAAGAAGAAGAAGAAGGAAAAAAACCTCTTAGCAATGCGTGGTAACTCGTTATCTGCTTTGGGGTGCTGGAGCTCCATTTGTTTTGGATGGCATCCTAACCATCCACGTTGCATTTCCAAATAAAGGTCAGGTATGGTATTGCTTGCAATAGGGTGTGATGTAACACATGTTAGTGAGCCCAGCCTACATGCAAAGAATAAACTGCATTATATATAATTCTTTTATTATGTCCATATTTACAATTTATATTTAATCTTACCCACAAACCCCTAACTTAGCCTAAACCTTATCACGTGTACTAGTATGCCAACAACCATTATCTGCACTCTGTATGCAAGTCATTTTCTTTTCCTTGTTACCTTTATCATAGATAACCCGCCACAATTATTACATAATGTCAGATACAAATATAACATAATAACCAATACATAATGCAGATGGAACTTACGTAAGAGACCCACAAGCAACCCTGATATAGTAAATAAATTGCTGTAACGTGATGTCCAATTATTCACTTTGTATTTTAACAGCCACAAATGAGCTGGAAGGACAACAGGCATAAGTAGTATGATGAGGAAAATGCAATGATTACCCTGGCTGCCTGAATTGCCTCTTAGAATTTCAAGAGTCCTAGATGGCCATCACGCCACTGCCAACACCAGCTCGTAATGGTCTTTACTTAAGAGAATGACAAGAAGTACTGTTATTTCAATTTAATGCTTCACATTGTGCAGAGAAAAGAAATTGAATTGCCATGTGATTGTAGCACTTAAGTTGTACCGAAAATGACAGTCATTGTGAAGCAACAAAGTGGAGTATTTACATGTACTTTAATCTGTACGGGTGGTTATTTACTGAATGCTGAAAAGAGATCGGATTAGCTGAACGTTAACCAATATTAATAAGGTCAGTGCAACACAGACGCTGCAGCCTGGCAGCCAAGGCCTTGGTAAAGCTGAACTCCAGACATTTAAAGCTACTATTTAATTTACTTAATAATCTAATATACATGTACTTTAATCTGTACGGGTGGTTATTTACTGAATGCTGAAAAGAGATCGGATTAGCTGAACGTTAACCAATATTAATAAGGTCAGTGCAACACAGACGCTGCAGCCTGGCAGCCAAGGCCTTGGTAAAGCTGAACTCCAGACATTTAAAGCTACTATTTAATCTAGTTAATAATCTATTTTAAA
>NW_017306494.1:1285601-1287721 GCF_000935625.1 Nanorana parkeri
TATAGTCAGGAAAAGATAAATTAACATTTCAAAACATTTTTTCAGCTTTTTTTTGTCAGGTAAACATTAAATATTAATATATTATGTTCTTTTTTTGCGCTAGCAGTTAAAACTCTACAGTGGCTTGCAAAAGTATTGGAATTTTTCCTATTTTGTTGCATTACCACCTGGAATTAAAATTGATTTTTGGGGGGTTTCTATCATTTGATTCACACAATATGGCCACCACTTTGAAGATTACATTTTTTTTATTGTGACACAATTAAGAAATTAGACAAAAAACCCAGAAAACTTGAGCGAGCATAACTGTTCACCCACCCAAAGTCAATACTTTATAAAGCCACCTTTTGCAGCAATTACAGCTGCAAGTCTCTTGGGGTACGTCTCTATAAGCTTGGCTTTAGAAGTATGCTTCGGGTCATTGTACTGCTGGAAGATGAACCTCTGTCACAGTCTCAGATCTCTGGCAGACTAAAACAGGTTTCCCTTAAGAATTTCACTGTATTTAACGCCATTCATCATTCCTTCAATTCTGACCAGTTTGCCAGTCCCTGCTGATAAGAAAAATCCCCATAGCATGGTGCTGCCACCACCGTACTTTACTGTGGGAATGGTGTTCTCGGGGTGGTGAAAGGTCTTGGCGTTAGCGTTTTTCCTGAAGGACGAAAAGCTCAATTTTAGTCTGACCAGAGTACCTTCTTCCATATGTTTGGGGAGTCTCCCACATGCCTTTTGGCGAACAGCAAACATGTTTGCTTATTTTTTTTCTGTAAACAATGGCTTTTTCTGGCCACTCTACCATAAAGGCCAGCTCTGTGGAGAGTATGAATTAAAGTGATCCTATGGACATGTACTCCAATCTCCGCTGTGAAGCTTTGCAGCTCCCTCAGGGTTTTCTTTGGCCTTCTTGTTGCCTCTATGTTTAATGCCCTCCTTGCCTGGTCCATAAGTTTTGGTGGGCGGCCCTCTCTTGGCAGGTTTGATATGGTGGCATATTCTTTCCATTTTTTAATAATGGATTTAATGGTAGGATGTTCAGCGTTTTCGATATTTTCTTATAACCCGACCATGATCTGTGCTTCTTACAACTTTGTTCCTGACCTTTTTGGAGAGCTCCTTGGTGTTCATGATGCTTGGTGGTGTCCCTTGCTCAGTGGTGTTGCAGACTCTGGGGCCTTTCAGAACAGGTGTATATATACTGAGATCATGTGACACTTAAAATGACCACAAGTGGTCTTTATTTAACTAATTATGTGACATCTGAAGGTAATTGGTTGCACCAGTCTTATGTAGGGGCTTCATAGCAAAGGGGGTGAATACGTATATACACACGACTTTTCCATTTTAAATTTTTTATCATTTAAAAAAAAAAGTTGTTTTCTTGATTTCACTTGACCATTTTGGACTATTTTTTGTATGTCCACTACATGTAATCCACATAAAAATCCATGTTAATTGCAGGGGTAATGCAACAAAATAAGAACAATGCCAAGGGGGGCAATACTTTTGCAAGCCACTGTAGTTTTTTTTTCACGTGGTTAGCTATTTCAGCTTTCAGCCTTGAAGAACTCAATAGATTAAGCTGAATGACACTTCTTATCAATTCTGTTCAAAGTTTAAAGTGTATTTCCAATTTTGCAACCAAATTGTGATAACACCTGTTTTATATTTGTTACATGTTCCCATTCACGTTGCATAACCTAGAGATATTTAAAAACTGCTGCTTCCGTTATTTAGTTGCTTAAAATGCGTTGCGTTTTTATTAGCTTAAAAATCTTACCTTGCTTCCCCTCTGTGTAATGTTAGGTGGGGTGGGATTAATGCTTACTAAAATTAACCCTGTCTCTACTGTGCTGGCTGATGTTATTATCAGTTGTGAACTAGATTTCAACATTGTCTGTCCTAACAAAGGGTTAAAGATCTAGAACCATTGCATGTTTAAGAGAGGAAACTCAATGAGGGGAATTTATCAAAACTGGAGCAGACAAAATCTGGATGGCAACCAATCAGCTTCTATCTTTAATTTTCAAATCTTAACTGAACAAAGTGAAGAGAGAAGCTGATTGGTTGCCATGCACAGCTGCTCCAGATTTTGTCTGCTCCAGTTTTGATAAATCTCC
>NW_017306494.1:1288625-1325378 GCF_000935625.1 Nanorana parkeri
CAACTGCTCCAGATTCTCTGTGCTCCAGTTTTGTGAAAACCCCCCCCCCCCCCCCCATGTGTCCCTAGTCTTTCTCTGGGGACAGACGCCATTTTATACTGTCCAGAATAGCTTGCAGTCTGCACAATAGCCTCCTGAATAGAAATTTCTAAAAGGTAAGAAACATTTTTAAACATTATTTTAAGGTATGCTGTGTGACATATTGTGGGACAGCATGCTTGGATAGGGTACATATACTGGAGGGATTTGCCATGTGCACAGACTGGCATGGATTAGGGCTGGGTCCTCTTCAGCCTGCCCCAGGGCTAGGCCTAAGGCCTGGGGGTGGGCATAGGCTGGTATGAGGGAAATGTTTCCTTGAGGCCTCCAACATGGAGGAGGTCTGTGTTGCTGGAGAGGAAGAGACGCAGGACCAATGATGGCTCTTGATGTTTCCTGAAACCTGAGGACTTTAGGAGCATGGCTGGTGTCTTTCCTGTTGAGGATCTGTGCTCATCCTTGCTCATCTGTTATTTTAGTTGCTAACCGCTGTCTCCCAAGTGGATCTACACTGATATGCCAACCGGGTCTGGTGAGTCTGGAGCTTATGTCTGTTATACCCTGGAAGCTTAGAGTCCCTATACCCTCTCTCCCCAGTGAAGATGTTCAATAAAAGTTATTCTGTATTATATTACTGGAGTGGACATCAGTTTGTGGGCATTAGAAGAAGGGGGGTTAATGCTAATTGTGGCCAGCTGGAGATCATACCCTAGACAGACTAGAAATGAACCGGGCATTCTGCAGCTCCTTCGGAGGTGACCGCTACACATGCAAAAGTGGAAAACACATTTTAAGTTAAAAAAAGGGGCCTCAAATCACGCAGCATTTTATTTTTAAACTCCAGAGCCATTTTTAGATCTTAGCTATGTACCTAATATTACAGCAAAAACTTTGTAATGATATATAGTACAGAAGGGAGACATGTATGTTTTTTGGACAAACAAGGCTTCTTAGTGGTATTCCATTCCAAGATTGATATCATGTTCTCTATATTTACAAGGCAAAAATAAATCTAAAACAGAAAAATACACCTTTCCAGTAAGTCCAATGATTTTTATTTGTGTGTGCAAAATTTATTATCCAGTGATAACTTTAAGGTCTCTTCACATCATCTTCATTCACGTGCATTTTTTAAACGCATGCACAGTTATTTCAATGCTTTTGAATGAGGGTAGTTCACACCATTGTGTTCAGTTCCGGAGGTTTTAAAAAAAAGTACAGCAAGGTGCTTTTTTTCGCACCAGAACGTGCCTGAACACATGCACCGGAATGAGCTTAAAAACAATGAAAACAATATTCTTTTAAAAACGCGCTGGAACACATAAAAACACATTGCAAATACGATAAAAATGCATGTAAGTAAATGCATATGGTATGTGTAGATTATGGTATGATCAAGATCGAAAACAATTATGAATATATTTTTAAAACACTGACTGTTATATTTACCAGACATTAAGTGCAGGTGAATATTCCTGGTCCATGTCTTTACAGTGACTTATTAACCTGCATGTTTGGTAAATGTCACATTCACTGTTATATAAAAATGTCCTTTAGTGTTACTATGGATATAACATACAATTTTTTTTACGTTGTTTCTATTTATCATCACACCATAATTATATTACTGGTACAAAGTGTACAAATTTTCATACAAATGATATAAGGGCCTTTTGAAAAATTTCACTATTCTACCGCCTACACTTAAAATAAATAAATAAATAAAATAAATGAAAACAACAAATAAAATTACAAAAACAGTACATAAGCATATTCTGTTGCATTTCTAACACAAAGGACTATGCAGACAGTGCCAGGGGAAATATCTTTCATAATATATATATATCTGATGCTAGGTATGCTTTAAATTCACCCATTATAGGTTAACCGTCTTCTAAAGAAAGGCTTAATTAGTTGATGGTCAGGGAGGACTCATGCATAGAAGACGTAATGCTTTCTTGGAATGTCATGCAAGAATGTTTAACATAATAAAATTGTACCCTATAAGTGTTTTTATGAGATTCTTCAAATTCTGTATAGTCAATCGTGTGATTTACATACATCTACCACAATGCATATAGGTGATACTTTTTTTTCCTTTTTCTGCAGTGCAGCTTTCTATGTCTCCCCTCATTGGATAATTAATTGGGATCATCATCACTGTCCACTCATCATTGAGGGAATCTAAGAAACAGAAGAGCAGAAACAATAAGATGAACCTCGCAATGTGGTAGAGGTGAATAAATCCCGTGGGAGCTAAAACATTTGTATTACAATGGTATATTAACCCTCTTTGTCTGGAGTTTGGTTACCATACACAGCACCTCCATGACACTCAGTATACAAAGCATGGTTGTCTTTCTAAAAAGAAAGCCCAGTACTGAGTGAATTATTATATGTGGCCTTTGTATAACTAACATACAAGACAATTCTGTCTCTGGTAGGAGAGAGGCCAGTGGTGTGTCCCTCTGTTATGACCCAGTCTGCATTATATGATCTTCTTTTTTTACAGCACAAAGCTTTAGACAGTCTCCAGAAAATTGTCTGCCCTTACTTAGAGTTGGCCACTAGAGGTAAATATGAAACATTTATATGTAATCATTTTATTTGGCACACTGATATTAGAAAGCATACATTTAGATGACTCTTTAAGAAAAACTCCGGGCACATTTTTTATCAACCCTTGCAGTGGGGTTACCCCTGCACTGCAAGAGTTAACTGCTCCTTTTGGTCTAGGGCAGAAAATAAAAAGTTTCCTCCGAGCATGCCCTCCAGCCTGTCTCCTCCTCCGCAACAGTGAAGGTATGTCCCTTGGCCTTCTCATGTCCTATACACTGTGTGTAGAGCGTGAGGACTCAGGGACCTTAGACTGCTGCAGCAAAAGGGAAATGAGGCAGGAAGAAAAGGTCTAAGGGCAAGCAGGCTCAAATGATTAGGTAAATATAACATTTTTATTTTCCTTCGTAGACCACAAAAAACACAATTTAATCCGGTTCCACATTCATTACAAAGCATTAATATGAATTAATGCAGCCGAAGCAACAGGTTCATCTGGATGCCTCTTCTTGACTGCACATACTGTTCTCTGTTCAGCTAATGAGAAATACCTGGTACTCCTGGATATGGGGGAGCATGTGACTCATTACTTAACTGCTATCACATGGGGGGGGATAGCTAGAGACCTATGTAAGCTCTAAGTCAAGGCATGGAGAATACACAGGGCTTCCTCTTTTCAGTCCCAGTGGCCAAACACCCTGGTGGGGGGTAAAGGGATGTGACAGCTGAAAAAAGGAGTAGTTACATAAACGTGCTTTGTTCTGTGTGGCCAAAGCACTGGTATACTTTAAATACAATCTTACATACAAATAAACATAAGTGCCTGAATCTGCTTTGATAGCTCTGTGTACTTGTTCACACCATGTCAGTTGAGATGTGTTGATTTGCATAGATTAATGCAGACTCAACACCACGACACAGAGAAAACAATTGTTTTGTGAATACAGTACTGCTGTTTGCCTTGTATTCCCAGTATGTGTATACTGCTGCTTGGCTGGGGTTCACCTTTAAGCAAGCATATTATAAACATTTGGCCTGATTACAAGTGCAATCACAGAATAAACGGGAGTTAATATCCTGAACTTGATTAATGCATATTATAATTGTAATCCATCAGAAAGGATGACAAAGTCTCTAAGAAATGAATTAATCTTGACATGATTTGATTTCTAAAGGTTTTTATTTTTCTCAGCCTATTAAAAAGATTTCTGTAAATCATATGTGTACTCTTAGTTTATTCATCACTACATTGTTTGAGTGCATAAGGTTAATGTACATTTCCATTTGGACTGACAGGGAGCAATCACTTCTGCAGGTCATAATACATCACGATTGTCCCAACTTTTATGTCCATACAAATAATATGAAAAAGTTTTCCAAACTGAGAGAAATACATCTTCAAAGGGTGCCATTGTGTCTACTAAGGACCACCCCTGCATTCCAAAAAGATTAGAGCACTTCGGTAATTAACATTATTGTGTCAATAGAAAATTACAATATTTTGGGGTTGATTTAATAAAGGCAAATAGGCTGTTTGCTTTGTAAGGGAATTTGATTTTTGCAGGTAGAAGTGTCCCTTAGCTTGGTGAAATTCTACTTTGCAAAGAATGCCCAGTCAAAATAAACAGTATTTATGCATGCATATGATTGGGTGATTCACTCATTCACTAAACTAAGAGGAAACTTCCCCTGCAAAGTGCAAATTCCCATGCAAAGTGAGCAGACTATTTGTCTTTAATATATCTCCTCTATCCAGGAGAAAGAGCTCTTAAGGGATGTTCTGATGCAATATTGATGAATCTATGAAAGGATGCTTACAGCATATCAAGGATAAAATAAGGAAATAACTGCTATGTTGTATTTAGTGTGTATTTTTCTGGGAACATAATCCACTAGTATAGATTAAAGTGATATTAAAGGCAAATCACCACCCACCTTAAATTATGCCTCCTTATCCGATCATCTTCTTTTTTCCTGTAGTTTTCAGGAGTCCCTCCAGCGCTGGTGCCGTTCTCCAATCCGGTGTTGACTCTCTCTTCCTGGCACTTCCTTTCCCATGGTGTCTGTGCGGGTGCACGCTGCCTCCATTGACTTACCTTGCGTCCCTCCTCGTCTCCCGGCCGAAGATCTGAACAGCACATGCGCACGCCCCAAGATTCTTTGCGGCCTCTCGAGAATCTTCAGATCTTCATACGGCAGCACGTGGCGGAGACACAGGTAAGTTTAAAACGATTTCTTAACTTGCTAGCAGTAGACATATGCAAAAAAAGAGGTTTAATAATTCTTTAAGGAGGTAAAATGTTCATTTTAAATATGTTCTAAAGGTAAAATCCACATACTTTGTCTCAGGAATTTTCCTGTTTTATATGTTGAGGCAAAAATATTAACTATTCAAATCACAGCCACAATTTTGCAATAAGCTTATACCTGAAAATGTGTGTATACAAAGTGAAATTGTCATTTAACCTACTTGCCCTTTTAACTTAAAACTCTGTCAGAGGCAAGAAGTTAATATAGGAACATCATATCTACCAAGGTTCCTAGATGCAGAGTAGAGTGGTTGTCTTTAAAGTCAAAAGCCAAAGCTTTATTTTTAGTTTTGGATATACTGGAGAAGAATTTGAACACCCGTCTGGTTTTTTCATTGTTGTCTCTGTCCCCGTTACGGAGATTACAACGATAATAGAATGTCACCAGCACCCCAAGGCCAAATTACCAAAATCATCTTTATTGACACATGTCCATCTTGTCACAAAGAAGGCAACGTTTTGGGGCCACTTTGGGTCCCTTCATCATATTGTGCCTGATGAAGGAACCCAAAGTGACCCCGAAATGTTGCCTTATTTATGACAAGATGGACATGGATCAATAAAGACGATTTTGGACATTTGTCCTTGGTGTGCTGGTGACATTCTATTATCATTTAGATTTTAGTGGCGCCATCCGTGGTTGCTTTAGCACCCATCCACATAGGGTAGATCGGTAAGGTGTTCGGTGGAGTATCTTTTGGATTCATTAGGAAGATTTCCCCATTCTATTTGTTCTGGTGACTGCTATAATATCATGATGGTCCCCAAACAAATCCCAAAGTTTGGGCTGTCACCAGAACAGTAATAGATGGGTAATTTTCCAATTGGGACACTAGTTCTGGTGACCTTGCTAACCACCAGGGATTTCCCTCACTTTGGAGGGATTTCATCCCACTTCCTGTTGTGGCTATGGAACAGGATGTGAAGAAAAATCTTCCCAATGGGACACAATAGGATAGTCAAAAAAAAAAAGCTGACAGTGGTTATAACCCTCCTTTCTATATGCAAAACTAAAAATAAAGTTTTGGCTGTAGTTCTATTTTAACTCTTCAGAATGTCCTCACTCCACAGGTCATTGGCAAGACCAAATTGCTTCTAAACCTGCTGAACTTTAAGTATTTCATCTCCTCTATATAATATTTATGTATTTTCTGACAGCTTATTCCACTTTTATTTAATGTTGACATTTAAATAATTATGGAAAAAAACGCTCTGTTTGTTCTCAGTGCTCTTTATAATGAAACGCAGGTGTACTGTTTTTCATTGACAACAGATGTAACTTTGCAATGAACTGGGACCTTAGATATATAAATGGATGCCAACTTACTAAGTAACTTAGCTTCCTGCCCCCTTAAACTTAGAACAAGTCAAAGGCTAGCAGATAGTATAACAACATCACAGCTAGGTTGTCATGGAAACAAAGGTACCATGATGGAAAGTATGGTCTGTGGAACGGGTAATGTAGATTGTTGCTGAAACCAAGATTCTTTGATTAAATGCTTACTGTTAAATTATTGATATTATAGTTATATGTTAGAGGCTAGACGTTAATATCAAAATATCACAGTTAGGTTGCCATGGGAATTGGAAATCATTTTTCTATAATGGTATTCTTACTGTTTACAAAGGCCAGTGAGTGCTCTGAATGTGAGTTGGTGTTGAATATTCAACGCCAAAGGATGTCCTCCCAGCTCAGATCATTCCCCAAACCAATGCTGATTCATCTATTGAATTGTACATACCTCATGTTCTTCTTATACATAATCATTGTTTCATACTGTATTTACACTCACTTTATTAAGTACACCTTGCTAGTGCTGGGTTGGACCCACTTTTGCCTTCAGAACTGCCTTAATTCTTTGTGGCATAGATTCAACAAGATGTTGGAAACATTCCTCAGAGATTTTGGCCCATATTGACATGATAGCACCACGGGCCCGAAGTGTGCCAAGAAAATATCCCCCACACCATTACACCACCACCACCAGCTTGAACCTATGATACAATGGAGGATGGATCTATGCTTGCACATTGTTTACACCAAATTCTAAACCCTACTATCTGAATGTCGCACCTGAAATCGAGACTCATCAGACCAAGCAACGTTTTTCCAATCTTCTATTGTCCAATTTTGGTGAGCCTGTGCGAATTGTAGCCTCCGTTTCCTGTTCTTAAATGACAGGAGTGACACCTGGTGTGTCCTTCTGCTGCTATAGCCCATCTGATTCCAGGGTCGACATGTTGTGCGTTCAAAAATTGTATTTTGCATACCTAGGTTCTAACGAGTGGTTATTAGAGTTACTGTTGCCTTGCTATCATCTCGAACCAGTCTGCCCATTCTCCTCTGACTTCTGACATCAAGAAGGCATTTTTGTCCACACAACTGCCGCTAATATTTTGGATATTCTCTTTTTCGGACCATTCTCTGTAAACCATAGAGATGGTTGTGTGTGATAATCCCAGTAGATAAGCAGTTTTTGAAATACTCTTCCCCATTCTGATGCTCAGTTTCAACTTCAGCAAGCCGTCGTCCCCACGTCTAGATGCCTAAATACATTGAGTTGCTGCCGTGTGATTGGCTGATTAGCAATTTGTGTTACCAAGCAATTGAACAGGTGTACCTAATAAAGTGGCTGGTGAGTGTATATGACTGAAGAAAAGTGGAACACCACTTTAAAAAACAATGTGCAAAATCATTTAACATAACAAATAACAGTTAATCACCTTCCTTTGTTCTAAGTGCTACAGACTGATGAAAAGTAAAATCTACAAAGGTATTATTTGTGTTTATATGCATGTCTGTGTTTAAATGGTCTTTGTTCAGATACGAGTCAGATGGTATACTGTTCTCTGTTACATCCCTTCATGGAGTACATTGCGCCTTACCTGGTCAACAGGAACATATAAGTCAAGGATTTGATCTGCTCCATTTAACATGTACCCTGTTAGGATACCATCTCTTCCTCTTAGGATGCCTTTTTAGAGGCAAAGGGTGCAGAGTTTCAAAGTTTATCATCTTTGGGCAAGGATGTTAATTCAAAACAGGTACAAATATGGGTTTCTACGAACCTGAATACAATATTCAATAGTCCCATCCAAAAATCAGTTTGCAACATGCATTAACCTAAACTCGTCAATCAGCATTGACAGTGTATTGTTCAACTGCTCTAAACTGAAATTGAATTCGTTGTGGGGGGTTGCTTACCTCTCCACCACTACATTATTTTTATATTTGGTGTACCTACTGTATGAATGTGTGTTGGGGTAAATGTGTAATGTCTGTGCAATAACAGACTTTTTGACTATCCACAAGAGTCAAGCAGTATACTGACTCTACTTCTTTCCCATCTGAACGTGCATGCACAGCTGTAAAGCAGACAAGAAAATGTTGCCTTTTACAGAAGGCAGACAGGAGTGCCTAATTGCCTTAAGCATATAAGCATATAAGTCGAAGAGGGGCCCTGCTCAATTGACCATCTTTCTGGTAAAGCTTTCCTTTTCAGAGTCTTCCTATATGCAAAAAGTGTAAATAATGTATACATTTTTCATCATCTGCAACAAGAATCCTAACTCATTAGGAAACAGAAAAAATGTTAATCTCCTTAACACCAAATCTAGCCTTCAGTTAACGATTTAGGAAACATGTGGTAGGGTGCTCTTGTCAAGGTTCAGATAGTATTACCTGGTAACTCCATGGAAAGCTCCAAAAGGGGGATCACTTAGTAAGAACATTTGAGCTACGAAATCTGTCAGTAAAGTCTTTATAGGCAGTAGAAGTAGATAATCCCTACAGCTGGAGTAATTGGAATGGATCATGTTGGATATCAATCTAAAGTTGTAGCAGGCATATGATGTTTCTAATAGGCACTGGTTTCCCCATGGCTCTTTTTCAGGCTGTAAGAAAAGCTCTATGTTGACCTGAAAAGATGTAAAACAAAGAGAGCGCTTTGTTCCCATTCCTGTTACTGACCCTAAGATAGAGAGCCTCACTTACTCTAAAGACCCGTAAAAAGGACTTATTCCCTCACAATTATCTGGAAAAGCATGATGTGGTATTTTTGTAAATATTTTTATATATTTATTTAGGGGTAAGAAAAGGGAAGGAAAGAAAGAAGGAAGATAAACTTTTCTGTATTACTTTATTTATTTGTTTATTTTTTTTATTTCTATGTATGTATATTTAATTAAATTCTGTATGTGGGATCCAGGGTGTAAACCAACTGGCATGCCAGGAATCAGAGGATAAATATTTGCCCAATGTCAGTGAAGTTTTTCATTCCCTTCTTCTAGAGCTATAGAGCAGTGTTTCCTAATGCAGACCTTATAAAACTAGGGAAATCTAACCTGGTTTCGCATTGCAATGGATGTCTATCACAATATGGGAAATGTCCAGTTAAAATGCTATTGTCTTCTGCTGATTCAGTAGATGATAGTATGATGTGGCATATACTAGAGCTCCACATATCATGTCACACATCAAATTAAACTGTGAAATAGAGCAACACACATTAGCAACACTGTATTCTGCCATCACATCATTTTTATGTGTATTATTTCTTCGCATACATAAAGCAGCAGAACATTTTTTTGATTAATTTTAACTTTAACCGCTTGAACACCAGGTGTTTAGACCCCCTTCCTGGCCAGGCCATTTTTCAGTGTTCAGCGCTGCAGTACTTTGACTGACATTTATTCCGTCATGCAACGCTGTACTGAAATGAATTTTATACCATTTTTTGGGGAGAGATAGAGCTTTCTTTTGGTGGTGTTTAATCACCACTGCGGGTTTTATTTTTTACTATATTCAGGAGAAATTACTGAAATTTTTTTAACATTATGTTATAAAACAACTAATATTACCCACTTTTTTGGTAAAATATAAAAGACGGGGTCACGTCGGGTAAATAGACACCAAACATGTCAAGCTTAAAAATTGCGCGCACTCGCAAAATCGCAAAAAACTAGCATACCCAAAATTGGCCATAGGCGATGCTTTAAAAGCTTATACCGCTCATCAGTTTAGTGTTATCAGTGATTGATGGCCCTAGACTTATTGCTCTCATTCCGACGTTCGTGGCGATATGTAACATGTGCTGCGTAATGGGCGCAATCATCGTTTTCGCAGGTATGCGCAGCTGACGCATGTTTACATGCGTGTATGATGGGGTGGGGACTTTTAAAAACATTTTTTTAACTCTTTTTTGTGTAACTTTAAAAAAATTTGGGGGGAAACTTAAAATTGTTTTACTATTTTTTTCTCCACTTATTGCTATCACAGAGGGGGCTGAGAAACCCCCTTATGTGATAGCAAAAGAGGTGACAGGCCCTCTTTATGGAGACATCAGGGGTCTCCAAGACCCCTAATGTCACCTAGGACAGGCAGTTAAAGGGGTCTTTTTTTAGGTAGTTTTTGTTGTGACAAATGATTTGTTATCTAGCAGTAATAGTCCAGAATTGAGCGGTTGAAGTGGTAGACAGATCAGATCCAAAAGCTACTGGAAGAGTTACACAAAAATGAAAAAAGTCAATGAACTTCGTAACATTGCCAAACAGTGGCAAAACATTTTTTATAGCAAAGCTTGTGATTACAGAGTCATTTTTCAGAGACAATAGGCAGACATATAACACAATGGCTGAAAAGTATCTAAGCAGCTTGACTGGGTAAGAGAGAAGCCAGGTAGGTTTTATCATAAAACAAAAATCCCAGTGGATCACATCAGAGACAAAAGCCAGACATATTGCACAAACATGCTGCACATCCTGAAAGCTTTTTAAGTATGCTGTTATGTAAGAGGGAGATACAAGTTTAAAATTAAAGCATTATATTTCTGACAGAAGAGGCAGAAATATAGTACAGACATCTGCACAACATAGAAGCCTTTTTACTAGGTTGCATTTGAAGAGTAGGAAAACAGGCAATTTCTATTAAAAATAACAAATTGTAGTAGATTTTGTCAGAAACAACAGCCAGAAATGTAGTACAAACACACTGCACACTGCTGCAGAATTAATGAGCCCATTTGTTATATGAGCCCATACTGTCAAGGACCAGGACACCTCCAGGTGCCACCTGGAGGTGTCCTGGTCCCTGACAGTATGACTGCTTGCTGTTTCTATTGCTGTTATTTTGGACAACTGATAAAAAAGGATTAAAAGGGAGAAAAACATTTTAAAAAGTGAAATTTTTTAGACCACTGTAACAAAAATTATTTTGTGGAATGCTATAGATCTCTTTCCAAAGTGTATCTAAACCCAAAAGCAAAAATATAATAGATTTTGCAGCTTATCAATCCTTAAATGTGGTGACTGCATTAGCTTTCTTTTTTAGGATTTTTTCCTTTATTTTTATCTGCTGATCTGGCCAGTAAGTCTGTTATTTTTCAACATCCGTTAATAGACAAAACTGTCCATCAAAGGCGGCAGATAGAGTGTTGAGAAAAACCATTTAACTCTGACTCTGGGTGCTTACAATGGCCAACCTTTATTCATTCATGTAAAACATTTATCTCAAAAGGAAAAGAACAACTGCTTAGAAGGCGTTAGCTGGAGTTTGGCTTAACTTTGTTAGCCAAGTCCATTTCAATCTGCTAGTGCATCTAACACTACCTTCTCCACTGGTTATCAATGCTTCTGTCCAAGAGTGGCTCTGTTGCTTCTTCTTAGAGTGGAGCCACCTTAAGACAGGAAGTGTGTTACCGGATCACCGGGTAAAACTAAAAGGAAGAAAAAGCCTAAACAAAAGGAAACTAATGCAGCCACCACATCTAAGGATTAGTAAGCTGCAATATGTTACATTTTAGTTTAGATATACTTCAATCCTTAAGACAATTTCTAGAATGCTGTTATTTGTCTTTAGGATGGATTGGATTGAAACTTTTTTGTAAACATATAAAAACACAAAAAAATCCTTTATGACTTGTAAGAAGCTTAGTAAAGATTATTAAAGTTTATTAAAGTGAACCAGTGCCCAGATCATGCACACTAAAGTATTTACTTATTCTGACCAGGCAGTAAAGGCACTTTACCAAGCCCACATTATCCAATGTAGTTATAGGCCTTGTAGCTCACAAAGGAGACTTTAAAATCTTAGCTATTTTCTATGTAGAACAGATCATAACAGCCTGCTGGCCTTCTAATGTAAACACATAGCAGGTGTTTCTAATCTGTTAGAAACTGACTACAACCCGACTTAAAGGCTTAGTTTACCTTTTTGACTCTGTTTCATATTACATAATATGAAAGATGGTGAAATTGCAATTCCCCCACCCCCCTCCTGCACCCCCTCTTATCTGAATTGAGGAGTTCTTCTCCCCGCAGGCTGATGAATACATTGGAATTTTGGGCAGCTGTGCATGGCTCCATGCATATTTAGGCTGTGTTTTGCTTTGGACTACAGATTCCAAAGACCAGCCCCAAAAAACGTAAAGCTTGTCCCAAGGACAAGCCCAAATGTAATGCCTGGTAAAACGTATACGCATGACTGTCTGCATATTGGACAAACGTTGCTTGGTAAATAATTTAGGCATTATTGTGGATGACTACTTGCATTTAAGAAAATACTTTTTAGCAACTAATGTAGGAGAACTGATCAGGAAGGAAAATGTAAAAGTGAGTATTTTTAGAGGCATAACTGATGACATTGTTTTCTGAAGGAAGGTTTTTACCCTTCAGTACTCTTCAGTATGTCTACCCAGATCATGTGCCAGCGATGACAGCTGATAGTAACTGAATCCTCGATTTGACTATGGAGACCACACGCATAAACCAGAGGGGGAGTCAGCAATGATACTGTACATTATACCAATGCTGACACAGCGCTGTTACTATCACTGTGTCAGGTCACTGGTCTTCAGTGTGATTCTACGTTATATGTTATAGGAGGCCATAAATAACGATGCAAGAAAAGAACACTGCTATTTACACTGCAACATATGGAAGCCTGCTTATTATATTAGTGTTATTTAGTGCTAATAAATCTGCAGTTTTTATTGAAAAAATACTTGTTACAACTGCCTCTCTATTGTGCTCCTGCTTAAAGGAGAACTATGGGGTGAGTGTTTTTCCCCATAGTTCTCCTTAGGGTAACGGAAGGACACAAACTAGCGTCCTCCCGTTACCCTAAGCTCAGTATACCGCGAGCTACAGCTCGCGGTATACTGAGACGCCGCAGCCGGAGCGGATCCCGACTTAGACGACGGGATCCGCCCAGCTGCGTGAGTGACAGCTGGCTCTGCCTATCTAGAGGCAGAGCCAGCTGTACCCGCCCCCTCCCCCATCCGTTCCGCCACCAGCGCTGGCGGATCGGAGCGGGAGGAATCCAGCCCCTCCCCCTGTCACGGCAGAGAGCCGTGACAGGATCGAGAGTTGAGCGAACCTGGTATGTGTTCGCTCACCTCCCGATCTACTGAGCCAACCTGTGACAGTCTCATTGTCACAGGTCGGCTAGAACTATGAGGTGAGTGGAAATCATTCATCTCATAGTTCTCCTTTAATCAGCCTGTTACATGATCCCCTCATGGAGAGTACAA
The DNA here is from genome assembly GCF_000935625.1 of Nanorana parkeri. Taxonomy (NCBI): domain Eukaryota; kingdom Metazoa; phylum Chordata; class Amphibia; order Anura; family Dicroglossidae; genus Nanorana; species Nanorana parkeri. The sequence continues at coordinate 1,302,058 of NW_017306494.1, forward strand.
GCTGCCATGTGAGCACACTTTGCATAGTCATGCTATTCCCTTGTCATCATTAGGAAGGTGGTCCAACACCAATGATGTGCAGCCAACACTGGAGCGAGTGCATTCAGAGAGGAAGTGGCTGAAAGAGGCTGGAGATTAGCACTGAGACCCAAAAGAAAAAAAAAAGTTAAAAACAGGATATCAAAAAAATGTACAAATAAATAAGAACATGTCAGTTGTTTATGATACACACTGCATTAGAAAACCAAAGTCTTCCAGTTATGGTTGCAGAGATTTACTTTACCTTTTATAGTCAGGACTAAAAAATACATTTAAAAAAATGATTTTTTTTTAGGTTTATAAGGACCATTCTTTTCGCTGACCATCAATATAAGGAGGCAGGGCTCCAAACTGGCCACCAATGTAAAGAGTAAATCTTCCTACTAACCATTGATATATGGACGCAGGACAATATACTAGACACCAATGTAAATGGTAAATCTTCCTACTGACCATTGATATATGGATGCAGGACAATATACTGGCCACCAATGTAAAGGGTAAATCTTCCGACTGACCATTGATATGAGACAGAGCACTACACTGACCACCAATGTAAGGGCCATTCTTCCCCCTGACCATCGATATAAGGAGGCAGAGCATTATACTGACCAGCAGTGTAATGGTAGTTCTTCCCACTGATCATTGAGATACGGACTCAGGGCCCTACAGTGACCACCAATGTAAGGCACATATTTTCAGTGAGCAGAGAGGCTCCATTGGCTACACACCATTGTCTTTGTCAGTGCCAGAATTATGCAGGCTCTATTAGACGGGAGATCACTGCCCCCCTAGCAACGTCTAGAGGAACCCTAGACTACCACAAAACTCTAGTACAGAAAAACAGATCTGTACTATACAATGACCCAATAGATATAAATATACAGGGTTATTCACTAAAGGGGGAAGAGTTTGGAGAAGGCAGGACAAGTGAACAATCTAGGACAACATAGCCGAACTGGAAAGTGAGATGAATTGGATAATTTTTCTAATCAGCTATGTTGTCCTAGATTGATCACTTCTCCTGCCTTCTCCAAACTCTTCACCCTTTTGTGAATAACCCTGATAGTTTTTTTCCATTCAAGTAGATGGAGTGGTAGGCAATAAAGCCACAGGGTCAGCATGACAGTTATTCAACCAGCAATTTCAGAAGCCCCTCTATTCCTCATGTGACATGTTCACTTTAATGGAAGCATATATTTCTAACACATACATTTTCATTAGAGTTTTTCTTTCTCAGGTAACACATAAGCACATCATCCATAAAAAATGATAATATGCAGATTATTATTTAACACCTGCAATCTGTGATAAATTAATTGGCATTATGTAATGAAAGATGTATTATAGGACAGACTGATGCCATCCAATATCTGTCATCACCATATTAACAGTAAATGTAATAACATGTAACACTCAGCACACTACAAGAGCATTATTGGATGACAGAGTAGACCTAGAATTTGAAGATGTTGATGCAGCACTTTCATTTCTCCAAACTTTATAAAATGGGAAAGAGGGGCACAATGTCAAAGTTCCTGCCACACCCCTGGTCATATCTCAGACAGAGCAAAATAGAGAGGTCATCAATATTTCATGTGCTAAAGACATGTTTCAGGCATCTACAGGTACCGACAACATTCCATATACGTATAAGTTTATACATATATACTGTACTATATATATTTTAATCACCAAAAAACTAGCAAGTCAGACTAATTGCCAGTGACATCACAAGGGGGGTGTGGCCTGCACCCAGGTGCCACCATTGGAAGGGTGACACCAAAATGACTGACAGTCATTTTGGTGTCACCCCCTCTGAAAAGTCGGGCACTTGGTCATTGACCGATGAGCCCGACAGTGTCAGGAGAGAGGAGGGGACCCGGCGGCATACCTCATCCCGCCAGGTGAATGACCTCTACTCTCTCTGCCGGTGTCCAACACCAAGATGACGTCACGGCGGGGTGTCACCTGGTCTCCACTCATTGCTTTATATTCTACATTGTTATAAGCCAGTAAACCTGAAAGCAGAGATTGAAATACATCATTTTCATGGTCCCATAGCAGCAAAGTAGAGTAAGATTGTCATAGTTGCTAGAATAAGCATATGACTCTATGCGCAGAACGCATGTAAACATGCATACACAAGTAATTACACACCAACATTTTTCACGCTAGATTTTTTTTTTGTCAGCTTCTGGCAGAAAGTTGACAGTTGTGAGAGAAATTCAAGGGATTTTTGTGCTCTACCAAGCAGCCTGTGGCACTGTCTGTAAAAGACTGACTCCCATTTTCACGGCCCTGTCACACCATGTCCGGACCAGATCTGTATGCGTTTCTGCAAACACAGCGCGGTGCTTTTTGAAGCATTTGTGATGTGTGTGTGATACTTATTCATAGCACTTCCTCTTGTTTTTGTGAGCTTGTGAGCAGACATGTTTGATTTGTATGCAGGCATGTTGTGTGTGATAGCTGCTGCAATCCTGAAACAACAACGTGCTCGCAGGAGACATCGCTTTTGGGTGCACCCCTCCTGAAGCTAAGAGAATCGAAGGGTCAATTTTGGACGTTATACGAGGACTTGCGTTTACATCCAGAAAGGTTTCTTGCATTCACTTGTATGCAAACACAGCGCTCCTTTTCGACTCTTCTCAATCTAACAAAAGCAGGATAAAATTTGGATGCCATTTTTCAGTCCGGCGTGCATTATTTTTGCAGTCTGGGTGTCTGGGGTCGTATAACTCTTCTACATAGCCTACAAACTGATATGTATCAATTTCCATAATTTTTATCTCCTAGCCACACTACACTTCACAGCTCTCCACGCCACACTGCTCAAGTCTCCTCCCCAACTCAGAAGTCCAAGCTTGATGAGATCATCAAATCTAGCCATGAACCCATTTTTTTTTCTTTTGCTTCTGTTGCGGTCAGGTGCAGTATGTTTGTGACGCGTTCCGGTGCAGACAAAATGTGACATGCAGTATTTTTTTTTCTGCCCTGGAACTGACAGGACTGGTGTGGACAGAGCCCAGAAATCAAATACAAATGCATTGGGATGCATTTTGGTGCGGAAGAAAAACGTAATGTACCAGATCTGATCTGGACATGGTGTGAATGGGCCCTCAGACTGTAATCCAAACAACAGGCATGAAAGCAGATTTCTCACTTTGCAAGAGGCTCGTATAGACAGGAGCTGTGGTTATGGTGGGCTTGTGTGACACATTCATTGTCATTTCCATTACACTGCAGTAAATCTGTATACTAAAGCTGAACTTGACCAAATAACCACAACCCCAATTCCAAAAAAGTTAGGATAATGTGTAAAATCTACATAAAAGCAATGCAATGATTTGCAAATCTCATAAACCCGTATTTTATTCACAATAGAAAATAGAAAACATATCAAGTGTGCAAACTGAGAAAATTTTCCATTTTAAGAAAAAAATAAGATAATGTTGAAATTGATGGCAGCAACACGTCTTAAAAAAAGTTGGGACAGGGCAACAAAAAGCTGGCACCAAAGTGAGTGGTACTAACAAGGAAGAGCTGGAAGCACATTTTACGTTAATTGGCAACAGAGAGAGCCAGAGTCTCAGAAGTAAACATGGACAGAGGTTCACCAATCTGTGAAAAGCTGCATCTAAAAATTGTCAGACAATTTCAGAATAAAATGTAAAAAAAATCAATGTGAAATTGCAAAAACTTTAAATATATATTCATGTACAATACATAATATCATCAAAAGATTCTGAGAATATGAGAAATTTACCTTATTGTGTTTTGATATGTTTTCCATATACGTTTGCCATAATGAGCATTAAGATTCCTGCACTAGAAGGTTATTATACTCTCTTCTGTTGTGGTCCATGCCTCCTACTTCATCCTCTGACCCCTATATCACCGTGGCGTGTGATGTGGGACACAAGCATATGACACTCCTGGAAGTGTTGAATTCTGAAGAAACTGATGAAGGCTGCAGCACTAGAACATAGCAAAGCAAACAGACACCTTCACAGGGACTTTCCTTTAGAATGTTTTTTTTTTGTGCTTGATATGGTTGTTTAACTGCTTCCGGGCCGGCCGGTAGCTCTCTAGATCTGAGCGGGCGTCTTTAGACGTCCGCTCAGACACGCCCCCTCGCACGCGAGCGGGAAATGGGCGTTTTTTAAAAACAGGCAGCAATGCCTGTTACCATACAAGCGATCCGCCCGCTTTAGATCATTTTATTATTATATAATTATATAAATATATTGATTTATTATTCCTATGACACAGGGTGCATTGATTAAATGTTTCTAGCATGCTGGTAGGTTTGTGCTACAAGTGTATGACTGCATCGGAACCAAGTTATTATATGTACTGCACATCTATAAAAAGCTCCAAGTTAGGATTGTAGAAGGCTATGACATAATAGTATGCTTTGGCTGCATATACAACAAAGTGTTCCATGCATAACTGATGGTAATTGTCCTTCTGTGACCATTAGAACATGTATATATTTCTTGTCTCATCTGTATGGCCCATGTCTCATCTGACATATATGGCCCTTGTCTCATTTGACAGGTATAACCCTTCTCCCATCTCACATGTATGGTCCTTGTTTCATCTGATATGTATAGCCCATGTCTCATCTCACATGTTTGACGCTCACCTAACCTGACATATATGGCCTTTGTCTCAATTGACAGGTATGGTCCTTGTCTCATCTGACATGTATGGCCCAAGTCTAAAGTGACAGTTATGATCCTTGTCTCATCTGACAGTTATGGTCCTTGTCTCATCTGACATGTATGACCCTTGTCTCATCTCACATGTGTGGCCTTCATCTAGTGGGAAAGGGACTGTGCCTGGCTGATGTTCAACTTATTTATTAATGACATCGGGGAGGGTGTTAACAGCGATATTTCCGTGTTTGCGGATGACACCAAAATAGGGAGGGTAATAGACACGGACTTAGACACTATAACATTACAGGAGGACCTGGATAAAATAGGGGAGTGGGCATTAATGTGGCAGATGAGGTTTAATGTCGATAAATGCAAAGTAATGCACTTTGGAATTAAAAATAAACAAATGGGTTATACAATTATGGGTATGCCGCTGGGGAAGTCAGAAATGGAGAAGGATTTGGGGGTCATTGTAGACCACAAACTGAAAGGTAGTTTGCAGTGCCAGGCTGCTGTAAACAAAGCTAGCAGGGTCTTGTCCTGTATTAAAAAGGGGATGTATTGCAGGGACAAGTCTATAATTTTGCCACTTTATAGATCATTGGTTCGACCTCATCTGGAGTACGCGGTCCAGTTCTGGTCACCAGTACTAAGAAAAGATGTCCTTGAGTTGGAAAAAGTCCAGCGAAGGGCAACCAAACTAATTAGGGGTATGGAGGACCAGAGCTACGAGACGAGGCTACTAAATTTAAACATGTTCACATTAGAGGTGAGGAGATTAAGGGGGGATATGATTTCCATGTACAAAATGTTTAATGGTGGTAGCAACATTAGCGATAAACTGTTTAAAATTAACTCCGTTACAAAAACTAGAGGCCATCACCTAAAATTGGTGGAAAAAAAATTCCAGCACAAGGGGCGAAGGGGGTTCTTCACAGTAAGATCAGTTAGGGTCTGGAACTCACTGCCACAGGCGGTGATTTCAGCAAATAATGTGGAATTGTTCAAGAAACTTTTGGACGATTTCTTAAGGGACCGTAATATACAGGGGTACGGGTACTCCTAGAATGAGATCCTAATAGGTTGGACTTGATGGACTAATGTCTTTATTCAACCTCAAATACTATGTAACTATGTAACTATGTCACATGTATGGCCCTTGTCTTATCCCACATTTATGGTCCTCGGTGCATGTGAAATGCATTTCCATTGTTTATTACATATCAGACAGCTTACATTCACCTTTATTCTGCAACATCAACTTATCACTGCAAATCAATAGCAAGTGATTGAGAATGAGATCACAATGTCCAACCTTGGCATAGATTTTATGTTGTGTGGAGCCAGTTTCACCAGTCATTTCACAAAATCGTTTCCTGGCTGTTTATGATGAGAAGAATGCATATAAATGAGATCTGAGCGCTTCTTTGTACAAATGTTTTTATGTGATGAAGTTATACAAGAGCTCAGACAGTTGTGGAATGTTATGTAAAGTTATACAGGCGATCCGCGGTGTCTCATGATAATGTGACCTCCAGGGTCGTTATTCCCCAGAGTTGCTGGCTCATATGTAATTTCACCCCCATAGAAGATAGAGACAGCTGCCACTCATTAGTGGTGCATACAAATACAGGTCTATGTATATAATAATATGTACCCATGCAGTGGAGGTCTAAATTGGGCCTAAACTAAGACTGCACATGTAAAGGTCAGTTCCAACCAACGTTCAATTTTTCTTAAATTTGGGTAGTGGGACAGAGTTAATATTTCTGTTTGGTTGAAACTACAATTGGGATGGGGACACCAGTATTATGGGCACAAACATTTTGTGTGGAGCTCCACTGAAATGTAACTAGGCAAGGACGGCAAGGGTAGCTGCCCAGCCTGCAAAAGACACAGGAGTGCCACATCAGATAGGCAGAAAACTAAAAATGTCTGTGAAGTTTGTGCATTTGTGTTCCAACTGAAGTTAAAATAGTCTTTTGCAACTGTTTCCACAGAAAAAACAGATTTTGGAAGTCTGCATCTCTCCGTGTCAAGTGCTGGTGCTGGGCAAACTAGGCAGCCGCCTAGGGTGCACAGCCTCGACCAGTGGCATCCTTGGCCACAACTTAGAGGGGAATTTTGCCTTGCGGGCATGCAGACCTTTTCATTTCTAGTGGGAAAGGGACTGTGCCTGGCTGATAGGGCTTGGTGGAGACCAGGCAGCCTTCCGGTGAATCAAGCAGCACCTGTTTACAGAACCGGCACATCTCCTCCTTCCTGGGGAACCACGCCACCCGCACCCTCCGGACCCTTGGTAAGACCCCGCACAGCCATAGTGAAACCCCACACAGCCCTAGTCAGACCCCACACAGCCTCCATGAGACCCCACCTGAGACAGTGCACAGCCCACCTGAGGCCCCACACAGCCCTGGTGAGACCACTTACAGCCTCTCTGAGACCCCCCACATCTCACCCGCACAGCCTCCTGAGACCACGCACAACTTCCCTGAGACCCCATACAGCCCACATGAGACTTCGCACAGCTCTCCTGAGATCCTGGAAGCATAAGGCCACCACCCCGGAGTAACATAGAGTATGTAGCTTCAAATTATTCTGCATTGCTGTATAATATATTGCTGGCATTTGTAGTTCTTTATAGCCGATGCCACTCCGCAATGCTGTATGATGTATTGCTGGGATTTGTAGTCCTTTATAGCTGGTGCCATTCTGCATTGCTGTATAATGTATTGCTGGGATTTGTAGTCCTCTATAGCTGGTGGTATTCTACATTTCTGTATAATGTATTGCTGGGATTTGTAGTCCTTTATAACCGGTGCCACTCCGCAATGCTGATAATGTATTGCTGGAATTTCTGGTCCTCTATAGCCAGTGCCATTCTGCATTGCTATATAATGTACTGCTGGGATTTCTAGTTCTCTGTAGCTGGTGGTATTCTGCATTGCATTATATTGTAATGCTGGGATTTGTAGTCCTTCTACAGCTTGGAGTCAGTGGCAGAACTCTGTAACAACTTTGTAAAACATCAGTGTTGATTTGTTTGCTGTAATTCTGCTATTGAGCTGCAATCCCTAGTTTCCCAAATAAAAAAAAGCCCCCTGAGACCCTCCGCCCGAGACATCAAGCTGAGGGGGGCACTAATATATTTTTTTGCCCAGGGTGCACCAGAGCCTTAAAGTGATATTAAAGTCAAAAAGATTTTAAAAGAGTTACTTAAAGGTTTAGAGATGTGGCAGTGACCCCCGGCTTCTCATGCAGATGCGTTCCCGTATATACGAATTAGGCAGATTCTCGGCCACATGACCGGGCTGATCGCCTCGTACTGTACACAGATGTCTCTGTACTTGGGGCAGAAATAGCAGCGAGACTTCGCCTGTCACACGTGGGCCGTTATGGTTAATTTATACACCGCGTATTGTCATGGGGTTATATGTATACACAGCAAATGGAGGTTACAGGGTGCTGCAACAGCATCATAATAAGCTGAGCCAATTTTACTGAGACTGGGATTGTGTGATTTTCCTGGCTATGGGCAGCTCAGTATATTGACCTCCACCTTGGATGTGACTTTTTACATTTTACATGTTTGCTGTTCCATATTTACATCTCCAGTACAAATAGATGGATTCTACCTCTAGTGGTTGTTTATGATGGAGAGTGTGCTCAGTGTAAATAATGACAAACTAAACCTAGTTAATATATATTTTGCCTTTAATATTGGTGTTGGCATCTTATAGTTCTTGTTCTTGCAGATTAAAAGAAATCTGTTTTTAAAAATGTTGAAGTTAATTTCTTTAAGGGGGGGTGGGGTGTAAGTAGCTGGTCTTGCCTAGGGCGCAAAATAGCCTAGCACCGGCCCTGTCCATGTCTATCAGGTATCTGCTTAAGTTATTGATTAGGCTCAATTAATAAATCTAGCACACCAGGATAAGTATTAGGGATGCACCGATATGGTTTTTTTGGTATCCAGTACCAATATTTTTTTTTCCGGTACTCAGCGATACCAAATACCGATACCGGAAGTCCCATTAAGGAAGCCAGGTAGTGAGTAATTACCCGCCATCTGGCTCCCTGATTGGCCCGGAAAGCTAGCTCCATTCTCCCTGGTGACGAGGGAGCACCGGAGTACCGGAAGTACCAGGACAAGTATCGGGAGCATTTGGGCAAGTACCAAGTGCTGTTTTTTCTAAATCGAGTACGAATTTCTGCTCAGGTATTTTCCTTATCTTAGTACCGTGTTTCCCCGAAAGTAAGACCTACCCCGAAAATAAGACCTAGTGCTATCATCAGGGATTTCTGTAATATAAGACCTACCCCGAAAATAAGACCTAGTTCGGTGGTAGGTCTTATATTACAGAGATCCACTAGGTCTTACTTTCCGGGTATAATAGAATTTTACATGTCACGGCCGCAGCTCCCTCCCTCCCTCCCGCACGCCCATCCGCACGCACGAGCGGACAGCTGCAGCCAGGTACACATAAGACACCCCCCGAAAATAAGACCTAGTGTCTTTTTTTGTGAAAAAAAAATATAAGACACTGTCTTATTTTCGGGGAAACACGGTAGTAATAACTCTGTCAATTGTATTATTAATACGAATATTTTGTTAACATAATTGCTTTTTTAATGCAACTTCCAATTTCTACATAGGTAGATAGCATACAGTAGGTAGTCTATGCAAAGACTTTTTAATTACAGTTTGCCTGTTCTATGTTCATACACCTAGAACTGAACTGCAAGCAGACTAAGGTGACAGTTTGCCAACTCTTCCTCTAGTCCCCAGTTCTAAGTATGCTGATGCAAAGTGGGAAAATTGGCAATTTCAGTCTCTCTGCCCCCTGCTTTGGCATGTTTTGTGTGGCGTTTGGTTTGTTAGTGTTATATAAAGCCAGACAGTCAACTGGGGTAGAAGGAGGGTGACGCAAGAAAATTGGTCTAGAGGGACAGGAACAGTGGTGTATTTAGGTTTGGGGCTGCTCTAGGCAAGACAAAACTCGGGCGCCTCCCCCACACACACTAAATTTACCCCACCCGGCTGTGGTCTCAGGTGGGCTCTTCAGGGTCTGTGGTGGGCTCTACAGGATCTGTGGTGGGCTCTACAGGATCTGTGGTGGGCTCTGCGGGGTCTCAGGTGGGCTGTGAAGGATCTCTGGTGGAAGGTGGTCGATTGGTAAGGTCTGACCTCACCAATCAATCCTCCACACTGAAAGAGCGCTGGCCGAAAGGATCCGGGTGCCGGCACAGACTCAGCTACACGGTCTGCATCCGCCAATTGGCCCGCGGGCCGGTACATTTGCCGCCCCACCGGAATCTGCCGCCCGAGGCAAACGCCTTGTTTGCCTCTCGGCAGATATAACCCTGGACAGGAAGTATAAATTATAAGGTTCATAAGGACAAGTCATATCACGAAGGATAGCAATGACTGTGTAAATAGGTCTATCATATAACTGTGTATTTAACTGATAGTTCACTTTATGTATAACTCTGAAGAGAAAGGATCTGACATAAGACTGAGGGTTGTATCATGGTGACTACACCTCTAAGAATGTAAGTGATATGATAAAATACTTCCTGTACAAGCATGAATGTATCCCTTCTTCTGCACATGATTATGTCTACAATGATTAATCTTTCCTCTCTCACAAAAACTTTTCTCATCAAACTATGGAACAGCAAATTTCAAAGGTTCATTAAATATCACTGGAACAGGAAGTATGCCACAATACATTTTACGCAGATGTATCAAATCATTTAATTCATGGATAGCTTTGTAGGAGGCTCCTGTGCTAATGCTTTGTGCACTAAGATATGGAAGAACATGTCAGAGATGTTGCTAATAAAGTGAACCTGAACCTGGCCTGAAAGTGAACATTTACTGCATTATAGGGAACGTCTTTTGGCTTGAATGCATCATGAAAAATAACAGTGCCCTTCTAGGCACTATTGTTGCTACAGCTTCATATCTGTATATGTGCCTTTTGAGATCATCTAAGGCAGGGCTCAAAATTTCCACTCGCCCGCTCGCAATTGGCGAGTGAAAATTGCGTGGGGGCGAGTGGAAACCCGGGGGGGGGGGACTTCCGCCGCTTCGGCAGCGCCGATCGCTGTCTACTGATGACTCTAATTTGAAGTGATATTTGGTGAAGTCACTACTGTGCTGCTTACTGGAGAGACAGCATCCCCGATGTCCTGCAGTGCAAGGATCTCTTTGCTTCTGGTTCATTCATTCAATGTATCTGTGCTTTCTGAATCTCTCCTGCTGCTTCTTGAATATACCAGCCTTATTTAATCAACTTCCTCTGAGCCCAGGTCATCCTGGACCCACCCCAGCCTTTGACTGGACAGTGAAAGGAGAAGAAGCACAGTGATGAGACCATCTCTCTGTCACTCTGCTTTCTCCTTGTATTAGCATAGCTCTTGTCAGCACATGAACTGCTGTACAGGGACTGCAAGAGGCTGATACCAGGTCAGATTCAGGTACTTAGATATCGCATTGTCTCTGACAGGGGTATATCCAGCCAATGTCCTCCAAAAGACTTTATCTCCCTCTTATTCATACATGTTGCATGATAGATCCTCCAGTTTTTTAGAACATGTGCACCTCTCACACACTGCATTTTGATATACCCCGAGATAGTTGTTATATTCTATACTGTTAATGTATGAATATTTATTGAATTTCCTCCTGCAAACCACTGTGGAATATGATGATGCCTTACTGAATAAACCGAACAATGTTATAGTATCTATTTCAGATTATGAAATTATTAGATTATTAAATCAAATTGCCATTTATCATGTAAAATATGCAAGATGTGTATTTTTGCAAGCAATATCTGTATGGAAAGGAAGGGTGAGCGAGAGAAAAAGAAAATGAGAGATACACTTTGAGATATGCTTTTATATACAGGATTGTTACCATATGTATATTTATGGTATTCCCTGCTGCACTGTGGAATAGGAAGGTGCTACATGATGATGATCATAACTAAACGGTCATGAGGGAGTTAAGAGATTTCATCTCACTCAGAGGTATGCATTATTACAGGTGAATCAGAGCCTTTCAGTTGAAATGACTTAAGTAAATATGAATTGACTTTATGAGATCTTTGATGTTCTTTACACATTTCTCTTCCTGCGCCCAGGTTGGGCAGACCTTGACAAAACAGCCATAAAACATTTAATCACACTCCAAGTCTCATTACTCACACTGATAATGCATTGATATACATCTGCCGTTTCCATAGCTGCGGGCCCCCATTTCCCTGACTTCCACATGCTTAAATTCAGACTTCTAAGAGAAGAAAGGTTGGTGGTGAATGTGTTGTAATTCAATGACTATAATTATTTCAACTGACAAATGGCAGTATCGCAAAAGTGAAATTGCGTCTATGGATATTATGAAACTGGCAATGTCTTAGAAGTGGGAGATGATTAATACCTTAGGTTTTACAGAAGAAAGCTCCGCTTTGTTAATCCAGTTCGCTGACACTCTAGAATTTAAACATCTTTAGCAATAAAACCACTTTGCATCAGTCACATGCCTGATGTTTTGTTCTTCTCTCGTCACTTGCACTTTTACAGGACAGATGGATTGAATACTGGAGCTATGTAAAAGAGGCCAAGTTGTTAATAGAGCAAAATACTGTGCATATGGCGGAAATGCAACAGCGTATTCTGATAGGTACCGATATGTCTTTTAAACTGGAGAAGGCGCTGTAGTGCAATGTTAGTTTTCTACATGCATGCTTATCTATGACACACAGGAAGCTCTCTCCCTCTCTATACATATATATATATTGTACATACTGTACATATACACAGTATATATCTGTTTCCTGCACAATGTTGTATACATACATGTAACGTTCTCCTTAGCAAGTAAAACTTAAAGGGTTAAGCTTACCCCGTCCTCGCCCGTCAGAAAATCCGAAACTGCTCAGGCGGCCGCAAAGCATCTTGGGGCGGGCTCATGCGCAGTTCACATTTTCGGCCGGGAGACGAGGAGAGACACAAGGTAAGTCTGTGGACACTTGTAACCTGCATGCCGACACTGTGGGACAGGAAGTGCCAGCAAGCTCAGAAGAGTCAGCGCTGGATCGGAGAGCTGCTGCACCGTTGGAGGACAGATGAAAACATCAGGAAAGAAGATCGGATTAAGAGACATCATTTAAGGTAAGTGCTAACTTTAATTCAGCATTCTTCAAGATCTCAGTGCTTCATCTAAACACATAACTAACATTAAACATTGTATTTTTTATTAAAGACAAACGGGAAAGGTTTTGGTTCACTTTTTTTGATTTGTAAAATTATGTTTTATATTTTTTTTAACTATGTGTATACAATCGTTATTTTACTAATAAACATTTAACATATGGTACACCCATGACACATGATTCACTTAGTATTAAGGAATGGTAGAAGCTGTTTGCATTCTGCCTATCTCTAATTTAAACCTTTGTGCCCTATTGGAACATCACAGACAGCAAAGTGCATGAGTCACTCCTTAGATTGATTTGTGTGCATCATTTTTTTCTTGAGGTATTGAGCTCTGTAGACAGCAGAGAGTGTGACAATTATGGGGAAAACAGCACTTGGGGACCAATTATGTACAGTGAGGGGTGCAGTTTATTGAAGCAGAACTGTACTCACCTGCTCTTCCAGCAAAGGCAGCTCTAAGCTGTCCCTGGCTGCTCTTTCCACCGGCCGTACCAGTCTTCCAGTTTCCCTGTCGCTCATAGCTGCCAAGTGGGTGGCCATGTCTTAGACCAGGTTCACACTTGGGCGATACATGACCGCGCTGCAATTGTGCACGAAACCGCGTAGATGGCTGCGTGGTCACGGAATCGCACACCACTGCCGATTGAGCTGGTGGTGCCATTAGTTTCTAATGGTACCCCAGTTGCGCCAGACAGATTGTGCGGTTTCCCGCTGGGGGGCTGGAGGATATGGAAGACAAGAGCGGCATAAAAAAACAGGGAAGGGCGGAGTTGAAGATTGATATGTAGGAGGGACGGATGGGGAAATGGTCAGAAAAGAGGAAGTAGGGAGAGTCTCTAGACCAACCAGACCCAGTCCTGTATTATATGAGCCTGATCACACATAACACGTGAAATGAACAGAGAGGCAGTTAAATTCGCCATCATCCTAATTTAATTCATCCTCTGAAAACACATCTCCACGCTAGGTGGATTGGATTGTTTACACAAAGTCGGGACACAAGCCCTAGAGGTGTTCAAAAGGTGTATCACCAAAGAGTTTTTATGTGAAAAACTGTTAAGATAGGGAAGATATGTGGCTGGATGTATGTCCAGGTGGACAGTTGTTTGTTTTTTTTGGATGATGTCCATAACCTTCCTCCAGAAGGGTTGGAGATGATAGCAATCCCAGAAATTATGTGTGAGAGTGTCAGGGCTATCATTGAATTGCCAACAAAGATCGGATGATGTGGGGAACATTTTAGGTAAGACAGTAAGTACTCTATACCATCTGGTGAGAATTTTATAATAAGCCTCCTGTATACTATTGGGGATGGAGGATTTGTCAGCTAAGAATAGTATGTGCCTGACTTGTGGGGTAAACGTTAGTCCTAAATCTTTTTTCCCACTGTTGAATGTAGTGGGGGTCAGACAGGAATTACTGCAACGGTTTTGGACAATCAGGGAAAGAATCAGACTTGTTTTGTTAGGAAACTTTACTATAGCCCACTCACATTCTGCACTGTGATCTCAGTAATGAAATAAGTTGGCTGCATGACACATTTTTGCTCATCTTGGCTTAGCAAAATATGCATATGTTCCCAAATATGGTTTGGCATACTTTTAAAGCCATGAATTCTCATGTTATCCAGCACTGCCAATAGTACCGCACATACTGTAGAATAATGGTCATTATTATAAGAGCAACATATTTTGCATGCAAACATACAAATAGAGTTAAGCGAATTGGCTCAGATCTTTGAGTGCCAGAGTCTCTGCAAAATCTACTAAAATGGCAAACTGCCCCACCTAATTCCGCTTGAAATTAATCTGTGAGGAGGGTCCTTTCAGCATTATAAAATCATTTTCCTGATAAAATGCTTCCATTGAGTTACTTCAACATGACTTAGAAGGGGTGTGGAATCTCACCCAATGTAAAGCTGACCACGCATGCATACATTTCTTTCATTCAGCCTGAGGGCTAAATGAAAGAAATCTAACAAGATCTTCCATTCTACAGGAAACAGACACAGTGGGGAATTAGTTCTTGCTTTTGCAAAGCACTAGCCATAACTATAGCATCTGTTAGTCTGCCTACATGTGTAAAGCCGACTGCCATTTTACATTGGAAGTCATTTGCACAGTTGTATATACAGTATACACTCACTGATCTCCTCCATGCAAAATGAACCTGGAAGCGAAGATGATTTTAGCACTTCTAGTTTCTGAGCTGTCATTCCCCATCCATAGAGGCCAGGGATGAAGTTGATCAAGCATGATCTGTGTGCAAAGGTGACATTAGGAGTCTAATAGACCCCTAATGTCTTCTTAAAGATGACTTGTCCCAAAAGAGGGACAGCCCTTTCAAATGAGTGAGCTATGGTATATGAAAACATGCAAAAATCACATCAAAATGTTATAATGATAATTCAGAATGTGTTCTCTTTGAAAATACACTATCTTTTCTCTTTAATGACTGAAATATACTCAAAACAGGGAGAAGCTCATATTTAAAGGATAATATTGGTTTTTAAATCAGAAATTATACTGAAAATTAACTTCACAGAAAAGGAAATAATGATTCAGTCTATTAGGTATGTTCGACATGAAATGTTCAACAGAGTTTACCATACACGCCATGGAAGCACTCTATAGTTATATATTTTTTAACAGCTTTCTTTAGCCCAGGTTCAAAGTGTTCTTCCATCAAGTAAGGTTATTGTAGGCCACAGCAGGGAACCTGGCACAGACTGTTTCCCAAATTGTGCCATTTGTCTAGAGGTCTATGCAATGTGTTTTCTTCTGAGCATTTACAACCCATTGAAGGGTCAGAATTGAATCGTGAGACTTCTTTGCCTCTCACTCTGAGAACAAACCCTCTATTTACTGCTGCCACTGCAGAATGTGCATAAAAATGTAAAAAACCCCCCACATAAAACAAAACACTAAGGGACCATTGACACCATTGCACTTCTGTGATAATGTGCGTTGCCTCAAAGCACTTGTGTTGCAGTTAGACACAATGTGCTGCAATTCACTAACATATTGCATGTCGATGTGTTGATGCATTAAAGTGCCATCTCATTTTGGCAAACACACCGCAGCAATGGTAATGTGTTGCAGTGTGTTACAAAAAAATGGTCACCTCCAATTTTTGCCATTTAGGCCCCGTTCCCACTGCGCGATATGCAAATCGCGCGTTTGGCGCGCGATTTGCATATTGCGCGACATCGCGAGATTTGCCGCGCGATGTCGCGTTCAAGCTTGCATTGAGCAAGCTTGAATCGCGGCTAAATCCGCTCCAAAAAGGGTCCTGCTGTAGCGACACACGACCCGCGACAGCAGGACCCTTTGCCCCATTGGATTGCATTGGAGCGCGATATCGCGCGGTAATTTGGCGCGATATCGCGGGAATTACCGCGCGATAAATCGCTCAATGTGAACGGGGTCTTAGTGTGTTGGCAGCCTATTCATTTCAAAGTTTTGTTTGTGCTTTAATGCATGTGCACATTGCAAAAATGCAACTAGACCCTAAAACTTACAAAAGTTAACTTCAAATTATTTATGTGACTATAGGAAAAAAAACATAGTAGATAGGTAAATGTACTGCTAAATGTTATTACTATGAAATCCCACAGAATTCTATATTGTATTGGTGGGAATTGCCACCTTGACAGTTAATGTAGAGCATCAATGGGCTGTAAGGCACATTTACACCTTGCTGCAAGTGCAGCGTGGTGCGTTAATATGGATTTTTCATACGTTACCATTCATCCCTATGGAAGGTGTGTTTCCCTTGAAACTGTGCCAAGAATACAGAATACTTTTAGAACTTCTAGGGGCTGATTGACAAATCTTTCACCAAGCATATAGCTGGGTGAAGGCCGCTCACACAGCACTACTGCCACTAGATGGCGCTGAGGACCATAGAAATTTCCTCATTTTAATTTTTAAGAGGTTACCTACTATCTCATTTCTGATTTTCCTGAAGTAGGGTCTTCATTTATAATTGCAGCTTTAGCTTTTCATGTTTTCCATATAGACATACAGTATTTAGGGCAAAGAAGGAGGAGCTATGCTCAATGCTGCAGACATCAGCTGATCTGTGTATGGCTAGGTAAGCAGAGTTAGAGGGGTTAGCAACAAGCCTGAATATTTACAGACTGTTCGTTTTTTGCTTGTTTTATTTCCTAGTTTGGTTTTCTGTGGAAATTTGTGGTTAAGTTCAGTAGGAGAACTGTAGAGGGATGGGATGCATGCAGGGCCGGCCCGAATTAGGGCCAATTGATGCCCTAACCACAAGGGGGTCCATTACGGGCATGATACCATGGGGAAAAAACTCTGTGGTTCCACCTAATCTTGATGCCCTAAGAGCCTTCTCACTTTGCATAATGCTTAATCCAGCACTTGGTGCATGGGATGTTGAGAGGAGACATGAGTCACTTTAGAGTTTAGAACACATAGCCCATACTTCCTTTTTCTGCTTGGTGGTCTGAATAGTATTCCTTTTCAGTATATAGACCACCAAAATAATTACATGATGCGATTGTTGGATACTTTTAAAAAGAGTATCAGATGTGCTGAGGGCACCATTATGTATAAATGTATAAATGCAGAATGGGGTGTCAGCTTATCTGGGGGGAAGCAACAGTGATCAGGTTTTCTAGGCTGCCTGATGCCTTTGTCCCCTGAAAAGTGGCCTTTGGGGTCACTGTAGGCTGTTACATATACAGTATTATACGGTTGCCTGATGTGGCCAAAGTGGCTTGATCCAAATGCTATCATCTAAAGTCAAAGATCAACTTCAGATTTGAGTAAAAAGAGGATATAGCCCTTCAGAGCTTTTATCATGAAAAACAAAGGAAGAATTGCCATTCCAAACAGAGACAGAGATTTGTCAATAAAAGCTGGATAATGAAAATGAAAGCTGCTATGGATGGAACAACATCATTAATATTTATATAAGTATCTATACGCCTCCAAAATCAGCGACAGGCTAAATTGGTTTAACTAATTCTACACTGCACCTTTTGCATGTTGAGGACAAATTAAAGCTTAAACGATCAAAACCTTATTTGTGTGTGACCAGCGAGGGCAACGCAAATAAAACATAAACAGTGAACAGAAAGTAATGAGTCACTTATACGGGGTCCATGGAGAAAATTGCCTTTGCCTCAGAACAGCAAAGACTCGGGAGAAGAACACATCCAATAAAGCAGCCAAGCGGCACTTATAATACTGAATAACCGCCACTGATGCTGCTCAGTTAGGCATTATTCAAACAATTGTGTACATATTTCAAATTTGAAGAGATTTTCTGCAATATACTCAGAGCAATAGACATTGACTGCCTGCAATAAAGTTGGCCATACAAAACTCTGTACAATCTCTCTTGGCAGATCTCAATCATATTGTACAAGTGGATTGTAATGGATGTGGTCATCTTAACACATGATGATAACTATTAGTAACTATACTTGATACAAATGTGTCTTTTCAATGGGTGGATGAATTAGCTGGACTTACGTAAATCCCATGATCCCTCACTCTCAAAAAGAAGACTGAAAACCTTATTAGATAATTTTTTGGGCAAATTAATGAAGGTCGGGAGTTGGTTATGTTTTCTAATGAAGCTTTAAAAAAAAGAGTTGGTGTTTATTTTCCTTGTCTTACATGAATCTGTAACAGTATGTAAAAATATTTTTTCCAGTTCACCAGGTGGGATGGAGTGAACTACTTAGCTGCCCTGGGGCAGATAACCCCCAACTTGACAAATGAGTTTCAGAAGATGGTTTCTAATTAAGCTTTTCTTTGTCTTAACATGAATCCATAACATTACTATTTTCTACTATAACAGGCAAGATGGGGGGAACTACCTAACTGCCCTGAGGTACATAAGTCCCTATAGTCCCACACATCCTCCTTGGCACCAGAGGTATGGAAGGCCCCAATACATATCAATAGTGTGTTGGAACAGTGGGACTTTTCTTCCTAAAACACTAGCTCAAAATTGATGGTAATACCACCTGCCATTGCTATAACATGGAGACGGGGGGTGGGGTGCTTTTTCATAAAACAAATAGTGAACTAGGCCTAGCAGAGCACACAATATTCGCAGATGTTCATTCTACAAAAATGTCGATATGCAAGGATCACTTCACTTATCTATGCCAGGAACCCAAACCAGGGCACGTGTTTTATGTAAATCCAGACTTCCTGCTGAAGTCGATGTCCCTCGTATTCTGGAATTCTGGAAAGAGCTTCTCTGCCTGTTAGGATGACATGTACAGAGCTGTGTAACTAAACAAAGGAATTGCTCAATAATCCAATCTTGTAAATACTGAATCTTATCTTTCAATGAACCTTCCAACTTACTGAGATGAGAAAGAGAACACCTTGTTGCACAAAGTATGTAGGTAAAGGACACACCCCTGCCACATCTTTAGTTAAGACCATGAAAAATGAATATCTGCTTTATACTGTTTTTTTCAGAATAATAAATGCAATGATCTAATAGGTTGGGTGAAAGGTATATAACACTTTTGGTTAAAGAGTGCATTTTTATAGAAGTTTATAGAGATAAAATCAATAAGAGGGTGTGGCATTGCGTGGCAATACCACGGTGTTAGGTGGCCTAAAAGTCACCCAGGATTCTCAGCCAGAGGGGCTGAGTGGCTCCAGGAAGCAATTGCTTGTACCAGGAAAGTGCTGGCTTCTCAGTCCTTTCCAGGTTTTCTGGATCATAGTTGGGATCCTGGAGCCAGGAGATTTCTTAGAGCTATGGGTGGGATGAAATCTCCATTCCTGGGTCCATGCTTCAGTGGCAGCCAGCACCTGATAGTGAACCTGTGTGCATCACTCATGTGTTCATGGCTCCTGCTGGGAAGAGGGACAGGTTGTGTCCAGGAGTCAGGTGGACCCCACCCAGAAGCCAGAGTGAAGCCAGGAGGCTGGGTATGTGTTGGAGGCTGGAAGGCGTAGAGAGGCTGAGAGAGCCAGGCACCCAAGGTGTGTAAGTGTGAAATCAAAGGCTGCTGAAAGCTGCTCAAAGGGCACAGTGTATTCCAGAAGAGATCCTGTTGAGGAAAACAGTAAGGTCCTGGGAGTGGGACACTGAACAGGATAACCTGTGAAGGGTGAGCAGATATGTATGCTGAAGAAAGCTATGTTTGTTGGATTTCCTTTTTCTGTCTTTGGAATTAATAAAAGACTGTCCTTTGTTATGTGAAAATGGCTTCATGACTGGTCCTTAAGCGCTCACCATATGTGCTAGATTCCCCCCCAATATCACAAGGGATAACTGAGGAGTAGGAATGAGGTTTGGGTTCACTACTACTATGGGTTTGAGGTGAATCTTGAGGATTTGAGATTTGTGGTTCCAGCAAATTTATGTGCAGATTCTCCAGGAGAAATTTCTAAACTATAATACACTGCATGGCCTTTGACCTATGGCCAGCGGGCTTAGAAGGATCAGTAAGGGGCTTTCGCATAAGGCAGGCCCCCTCCCCTACTATAAAAGGGGAAGGGGCCTGATCAGCCACAGGGTTATTGTATTGAAAACTACTGTAGGGAAGCTGACAACCTGGATAGGGAGAGAAAAGTATCAGATAGGAAAATGTACTTTCAATCTGTGTCAGCTAAAACACCTCCAGCATTACAAATGTTTGAGGTGGCCAGCTTCCATTGGTTGAAAAGGGTTCAAATCGTGTCAGTTCTACAACTGTTAGAAGATAAACCTTTAAAGCTAATGAAAAATGTTGAGGACATTTTTCCTATCAGTTAGTGCTTCTCATTATCAGTTTTCAATACTTCAAAACTGACGTGTGGATAAAGGAAGTGTGATATTTTTTTTTGTGAGGAACCAAAATCCTAGTCAGCCCTTGGTGCTTTAAAAGTCAAGAGACTCCTTGTTTTATACAAAGTAATACCATCTTTAAGTTTATAAAGTTCCTGCAAAATGTCTCCAGCCGTCCACAGTCTTCTGTGCATTGTCCCCAGTCCCTGACAGTCTCCTGTCTCCTGTACATTGCGTGCAGTCCCTGACATGGCCAATGCCATGTAGTGTTACATCACAATACATTCGACCTGAAAAGAAAATATACTACGAACGTTAGTTTTTGCCATTATTTGCACAAAACGAATATCCATGACTATTCCCAGAGCGAATGCCCCTGCAAATTATTTATAAATAGATGCCTTTACGTTGACTGGAAGAGATACAGAAGCAATTTTGGAAGGAAACACACAGAAAATTAGATGCCTGCAGAAATGAGATGCAGAAAAATGATGGAAGGGGACAAGATTATTTTAGGCAGGGCTTGAAGGAGCCCTAAAAAAACACAAGGCTACTCCATGCTACTAGGGGAAATCCTTCACATCGTTGCCGTCATCATATTTTTATCTGAGCCTAGAAGTCTTCTAATTTAGATATGTGCCTGAGCTGTTAATGTTCACTCAGATACATTTCTTCTTTTGTATTGTATGGCCACAGGCTCTTTGTGAAACAATACACGAGTGCGGCTTCAGGAACCAGCTGATTCTATACACAATGCTCATCCACTAGTAAGGATGATTAGTAGACATTGAATCGCACACAGGCCGGATGAAGGCTACCTGGAGATGCACAACTGCAGGTCATGTTATTTCTACAAGACATACGATCATAACAGCAATTGGAAACGGATAAATGAGACTGCCCAGTTATTTTGTGAGAGTGGTGATCATTTATAACACAGGCAATGGTGATGATGTGGAATGTCCACATGCTCTTTTTTTGTAGGTAATTCAATCATACTGTATCATTCTGCCACCCACTGGTGGGTGATGGTACTACACAGCCATCTTAATCACAAATGTTTTTTCACTTACATTTAGAAGGGAATTCAACAATCGCAGGCTTGAGCTAAAGACCGCTTTAAAGCTAAATATAAAATTATAAAAATAATGCAGCTCATTCCTTAATGCATCATCAAATCTATTTTTTATGCAAGCAGTACATACCTCATTTTCACTTGGAAATCGCCTGTACAGTAGCAGAGCTCAGAATATGAGAAGGAGAAGCAGCACAGGGGGCTAATGGGGTGTGTTGCAGTGCTCATGTGCTATAAAGGAACATGCTGATAAGAGGAGATAGCAAAGACATGAGATCACCAGTCTGCTGCTGCTTGGGGGAGGGGGGGGGCACAAGACTTGCCCATGTTACATAACTGCAACAGAGCAAAATTACGTCTTCCCTTCTGCCACACAGGGCGGTGCTGTGTGGCAGTAGTGTGCAAATCTCAGCACTGGATGAAAAATTCTTCAAAACGCTCCCAGATATATCCACCGATCATCCTATCAGTGGATCATCCTATCGAGGTGTCACACACACTCATAGGGGTGATTTACTAACCTAAACACACGCACGCACCAGGTGTGTGTGATTTTCACACAGCAAAACGTATTTATCAACCAAAAAGTCTCTAAAAGCATATTTCCACTAATGCCATATATGGAAAAATCATGCACATGATGCATATATAATGCTTCTTTACAGTTTAGACAAAAATGATTAGCTCATGCATTTACATTCCTGCATTCATCAACGCAAGCAACATAACATAGAGCTAATTTACACCACATTACCTTGCAATTCATTGCAGGGCTTTGCACAACACACCTGCTGGGTGTGTACACACTACAAAGGTGTTTCGATTCCTCCCATAGATCATGCTGGGAGGGAACACACTACAGAGGTGTATACACATTCGTGGTGTGTTTAAAAGGTTAGTAAATCAACCCCATAGTGTCTCAGTCCTATCGAGGTGTCACACACACTCATAGTGTCTCAGTCCTGTAACAGTTTTAATAGCTTCTCTTGCAGCACTGCTGCTCCAGCCTCAATCCCCAAGGCCCCTGTCTGTCACCTCCAGACAACCCCAGTAATGTGCTAACCCACACAATAGGTATCATGAACCCGCAGGACTCTGCTGCACTGGTCTCTACTCTGACTCCTGGGTGGAGTTCTCCTGACTCACAGGTGGGGCCCTGAACATGAGCCAGCATTCTTCTCATAAGGGCCATCTATCATCCTCCTACTTACCACTTGCCATATGTATTTTACCATTAGACCCTCAAATAACATGTTATTTAAGCATCAACTACACACAAAGTAATTTTAATGAATGTTTAACTCTGAAAATTTAATAACACAAATGTGAACAACGATTTACAGAGAGGAAGATTTATGAGAGTGTCAACACTAATGACAAGTTTGCTCCATCACAGAGATAAGTCTATTCATATCTGCTCCCTATAAGATCCAAATGCTTTAGTGCAGCTACACTTGAAATATTGTGCAATATTTCATATATGCAATGAAAGTGCAGCACCACAAGCCCTGCCCCATTCCCTCTAAATCTCACCATATCCCCAC
>NW_017306494.1:1325421-1333625 GCF_000935625.1 Nanorana parkeri
GCCCTATTCCTTCTAAGTCTAGCTTTATTCCTGCTGAGCTTCACCCAATTCTCTCACGGTTCTGCCCCATTCCCTCTAAGTCTAGCCCCATTCCTACTAAGTCTCTCTCCACTCCCTCTAGGTCTTGCCCCATTCCCTCTAAGCCTAGCTCCATTCCTACTAAGTACCGCCCCATTCCCCCTAAGTCTTGCCCCTTTCATTGATGTGTTGCAGCAGGTGAAATGACTTCCCCACCACAGTATACTTCCAGGGTGTGTGTCTTAAATTCCTGTCTTACCTTCTTTTTGTCATAGAACAATTCATACAACTGTCCCATAGTGAATAATGTCCATACCGTAACCTATGTCTTGCTCTGTGTATTTTATTCAGGTGTATTTTGTGACAGAATACTGAAGAGGGGGGTCTGGTCTGTTTTTGTGTATTGTCAGGTAAAGCATGCTTATTCTAAATCATTGCAGATACAGAGAACACCTTGCTGGATGGTTCTGGCCATCAGTGTATTTGAGTTGAGGTAGATGGAAGGGTCTGCTGGTATGGTGACTTACCATATATTACCCCTGAGATAATGAGAGACTAAGCTTCCCTTGACAAATCAAAATGTTATCCTTAAAAGGAACATTCCAACCCATATTCTAGTTTTGTGTGGAAGATAATTATTACTATTTAATTGTATGAAGCAGAATACATTTTTCTTAGTAATCCCTTATTGAAATGTCATGTCAGCACTATAACAATGAATATGTCACATAACAGACCACCTTTGTCGAATGCTCTGAATTTCCTGATCAAATAATGCACACTGTGCTAGTTCTTGGTTGAGCAACCCATTTTATAAATTGCTATTTGACCACTGCAAAACCAACATGCTGTTTGTAAGCCAAGGTATGATAGCTTCCTTCATCTTCTCACATACAGTAAATGCTTAATAACGGAGAACTTTTAAGGTTAGACAGCTGAGGATAACAGGTTTTGCTCATCTTCATCAGCCTCCTGATGTGTTCCCAGTACAGCCAAACTCCTATCAGCTGGTGGTGAGAGTCAGGATTAAGCCAAGTCTTCTTCCGGCCAGAATTACCAGTTCTTGCGAGCAGCAGGAGACAGAAGATGTTTGTGACAAAGAATTGCATTAAAGGCTAAGTTTATGTTTGTGACCATGTTTCATGCCACAACCATATGTACTGTGTAACATGAAGCATGGTCACCTTCCCTAACTCTGCCCCCCACCCTCAAACTGCCCACTTACCCTTGAATTTGATTTTGATTTCAGTTTGGCACAGCTATGCATGACTTTTGCACACAGACGCCTCATCCATTCACATCATCTGCGGATAGATTGACTACAAGTCTCAACTGACACTATGGCAGAGGGACTTATATATCTCAATGGAGTACAAGTACAGTTACACCACCACACTTGTAGCCCATTGTTTACTTCCTCCAGCCCCATAACAGGAGGCCAATTACTTGGTATGGACTTGGGGTGGAGGAGTAGTTTACAGAAGCCAGTGCAATGCACCCGCAATGCACTGATTGCAGTTCTAATGAATACATGTAATATGTAGGTGCATTTGCTACATTTTTAGAATATGCCGTTAATCAATATTGCGAAGTTTACTGTCTATAATGGTTTATTTCCTGCTATAATCACTATACAGTAATTCTTGTGTGTGATTCATCAGTTTATTTCTTTCACATTCTAAATTGTATTAGTCAGCGCTGAATGGTGTTTATTTGCTGGCCAGTCATAGAGCTGTAATTGCTCCTTTCTCCTGCCACCCTGCTCTGTGTGCTGACCTTTCCTCCTTATCTCATATTTTTGGGTTATTCATTAATGGTTCTATGCATTCATGGCTCACTACCTTTCTGTTGGTATTTTTGGAAAAATATTGTATACGAAAAGTTGAAAACATACCCTGTTTACAAAGGCTCAGATACTGCAGTCAGCATGCCACCATGAAAGTACTTAAAGTACATGAATCCAGAGAGTTCTTTTAGCAGCTCTGTAAGGACTTTAACACCAACATGGGTTGTGTATTTAGTCTAACACTTTACAGAATTCACTTACACAGAACATCAAAAAAATATTTTTACTCAGCAACAGTCATCTAGAATAATGGCAGCTCACTGGGGAAAACTGAAAGGCAAAAGTTTGGAATTCCCTACCACAGGTGGTGGTATCTGCTTATAACATTGATAAATTCAAGAAACTTCTGGATGAGTTTCTTCTTTCTCAGAATCTACAGGGCTATGGGGAGTTGTAGAGCCAGATAAATACACACAAACAAACATACAAAGGTTAAACTGGATGGACCTTAGTCTTTATTCAACCTTACATACTATGTTACTATGATACAATATGGCCTGGTCCAAAGAGAAGCAGTCTTGTGACTGAGGGCTCAGTTCTTGGTGTGGTATTCCCAGATACGGCCATGCTGAACATTTTACTCTTCTGGTCTTGAATTTGCAGGACAGTGCACACCACCTTCACTCTGGATGCATTCTTTCCTGCTCTTTGGCTTCAGCAGAACAGTCAGTCCTAGCTTTCCCTAGCTAATGACACTCTCCCAAACTCTACTTCAGAACAGGGGCTCCTCTGTGGCATAGCCCACTCTATTTATATCACAAATATGCCCAAGATAGCCACCAAAATCAAACAGGAATTTCATGCCAATGCAGGGTATGTATGCTTGCAAACAGGCAACTTACCCTATAGATGTGAAAACTGAATTGCATACCCAGGCTTAACTAGGTTTTCTCTATTAGCTTTCTGAATCTAATGTAAGTATGACGTAGTGGCACTCAGTTGATGGCTCAGTCATCTTTAGACTAGTAGATTTTGCAGTCACATCCTCCCGATTATGAGCCCAGAACTCCACCACTCCACTACAGACTAGGTAAAGGCTGGGGACAGGTGTCTGAACCAACATCCAGCTCCATACCTACAAGTTTTTTGCCCACAAGTATATACAATATATGTATGGCTAGCCTGGGTATAATGCACAGGTCTGGGCATCGTCATCCCTCTCCTCTATCCGAATGCCTCTAGGATTAAAAACAGAGCCTATAGATTTTGTCTCTTTGACCACCTGCAATGTGTGATGTGATAGAATGTAATTTCATGCCAATTTGGGGCATGTATGCTTGCAAAAAGGCAACAAAACCTGTAGATGTGAAAACTAAAGTGCACACTCTAGCTTACCTAGGTTCTCTCTTTTGGCTTTCTGAATCTAATGTAAATATGATGTAGTGGCACTCAGTCATCTTTAGACTAGTGGATTTTGCAGTCACATTTTCTCAATTATGAGCCCAGGACTCCACTGCTCCACTACAGACTAGGTAAAGGCTGGGGAAAGGTGTCTAAACCAACACCCAGCTCCATGCCTACAGGTTTATTGCCCACAAGTATATACAATATAGGCATGACTAGGCTGGGTATAATACAGAGGTCTAGGCATCTTCATCCCTCTCCTCTATCCTAATGGTTCTGGGTTTAATGTGATGGATGTGTATAGAGACTCGAAGCATTTAGTCTTAAAGAGACCTGAGGGAAAGACAGAAGAAATATATTTTTTGTGATGCCTTAACATTAGCACACTGACCCTTTGTGTTTCGAGTATTATACTATGTAAGTATAATGAAAGATGGGGGTACCAGTGGCTATACTGTTTTATCTCATCAGACCTAATGCAAACAGTGGTCACAGATATTTCCTAATGCCCTGCATGAACTGCCAATTGGAAAGAACTGCATGTGAAATAAAATACAAAGCCTTAGAATTAAAGGAGCTCTAAAGGCCACTATCACATAAGGTATTCAGGGCAAGCATTGGGAAAAAATATAAATGCTTTGTTATTTTCCACAAAATATTTTCTTGCTTAACCACCTGCTGTCCGGCCGTTGTAATTAAACGGCTGGACAGTGGCTTCTTGGATGTGGGTGGGCGTTTTAAAACTTCGCTTCCCGCCCCTCGCTTGTGCCCGACACTAGGAGGCACGCACGAGCGGGAAATCAGCTTGAAATGTAAACATCCAGTGATGGCTGTTTACATACAAGTGTTCGGGGGTCTGTAGAGACGCCCAATTGCTTGTAATATGCGTGTGGGTGTGCGCCACCCCCGTCACAGCCGCCGCTGGCGATCCCAAGTTCCACTGTGCCCGGTGTGAGCCCGGGACCAGCACAGCAGCTCTGTGACCGGAGAACAAACGGAGATCCGTTTGATCTTCTCCCCATTGTCGAAATGTAGGAAGTGATGTATATTACATCACTTCCGCATTCCTCTGCCACTCTCCGGTACAGAAGCTGGAGAGAAGCTGGTGAAGCAGATCTCTGCTTCATCAACTTCTCTGGGGGCCCAGACGATCAGAAGTGATACATTTCAGGCACAGAGATACATTGTAACATTATGCCTGAAATGTATCACGCAGCTTCATAAACATTGGGCCAGTCTATGGAGCTGTCAAAACGATTAGCAGAGAGGTGACTCACTCTGTTACCTCTCTCTCGCTATATTAGCTGTATTTAACGGCTTCATTCTTTCATTAATGAAAGAAAGAAGCTTTTAGAAAAGCTTAACTATTTCATTAATGAATACCTCGATACTGAGGCATTAATTAATTAATGGTAACCGCTGAGAATCAGCAGTTACCAGCATTACAGAGCCGCAAATAACTGATCACGTACAGTGTACGTGGCCAGTCATTTAGGCACTTCATGGCGGGACCTAGAGTGTATATCTCCCATTACGAAGGGGTTAAACAACACCACATATGAAGCCATATAGAGTACACAAGATAATGACCCAATTTTTTACTAGGCCCTCAAACAATTGGTCACAGACTTTTCGAACAAGAGGCAGACATTCAATTCTAAAGACAAAATAAACAGATTTCAAATAAGAACCACTTTGAATGCCTAGAAGTTATGCAGAAGCTGGTCTTTTTAAAACAAAAGACCATCAACCATCAAAAGCACTGTGTCAAACAAAGGTTCTATGGGAATGTCATCCATGTGAATGTTTTTTTTTTTTTTGGAGGAAGCATATGTTTTATTTATTGAAAATCATAAAAGAGAAGAAAAAACAACACCCCTCAATTTCCCCCGGAAGGCTGGGCCCACAGGATTGGCAGGTGGACTAACTGATATTCGAAAAAGTCTACTATCTACAAAACTTAGTTTTCTTACATGGACTGGATCGCTGATTTCTGTGTTTGCTGGTGGCCATAGACATATAGTCATTGTGTGAAATGGCTAAAACTGGGCTGATCTCATATATGAGGACATTTATGCAAATCTTCTAGAAAGAAAAAGAATTAAACTGGCTAAATTCCTGATTGGCACTTACCAAAATATGCTGCCGATGCCGAAGTACTGTAGCATCACTCCCCCATTCACATCTCAAAATGCGGTGCATGCATCTTTTTGGAGGTCACTACATGAGCTACATTTTCACTACACTGTGAAAGCTGGGAGGGACTGGTAAATGTGGAGTCTATTTTGCCCATGGATATCTGTAGCCCTATAACCTCTCTCCCAGTTTTGGCTGTTCTACAATAAAGCATTGAAAAAGTACTCAAAGTGACTGGTGCCCAGTTTACTAGTCACATCCCACAACCCAGCTAAGGATCCATCCCTGAGAGTGAAATGTCACCCCTTCCTTCTTCTGGGACTCACCACATACCCTTGTGGGTCGGAGGAGCTACATAAGGTTTCACAAAAACTGCATGTGTAGCTACCTTGAACTTCTTTTAGGGTATTATATCAATATAACTTTTTCTGCTGCCATGTTCAATTTAAATTAACCTATCCACATGTTAAAATAATGCACTGTTTGCAATCTTGTTGGGACAGGTGAATGTAGAATAACAGAAGAGCTAAACTATTTACCTTTCCCAGAGAAGGCGCTGTTCGAGGTTACTTCCATGGCTGGCCATTTTGAAAAGAAAAGCCAAAGTATTTAATCACATGATCTTTGGTGAAAAGTGGATCAGCCAATCTGAACTCTGACCCTTCTCTTCAGGAAAGATCATGTGCATAGGCCTTCACACATGTGGACAGCACACAATGTGGGAGCCTGAAGCAGCTTTTTCTCTAGAATTTCATATTTTCTATGACTCTATTTATGGAAGATTGTTAAGAGAGCTTTATTGAGTATAGCTCCGCTTTAAAATGTGCACCTATCTGAAGGAAGTAAATGATGAAAACACAAGAGACATGTGAATGCAGGAAGCTTCTGAATCAAAGAAAATACTTGCACTCCCTCCTGGATTTATATAGTGCTTGTTTATCTAAATTCCCCAGCCTTGTTTTATCTAGGCATGAATTACACATATCAGTTACTATTTCTGCACAAGAACATATAAGCAATTTTAACTTGTTTAAGTGGCATAATAAAGTCAGACAAACACTGTATATGGATGTGTCCACTGTTCGTCCTCTCATGGACATTAAAGTCATCAGTGACTGCATTTACAATAAATTGTCAGGAATATGTTCTACAGTTTAGTGATGTGAAACCCCAAGATAAACAATAAACATAAAGTAAACATTGAAATTTGTCCCATTTTCCATTCTCTGTGTAATGTAACAGTGATAAAACTGGACGAACACATTTAGAGGCATGCACGTGTTTCTGTTTGATAGAGATCCATAATATTCTTTTGATGTGTTTTCATATACGTATCTATTATTTTTTCCTCACTCTGGAATTTTGCCATATTTTAGTTCTCAAATAGTCAATGAATCTTTATTACAGTCATAAAAGAATATCAGACATTTATGACAGCTTCAAGAAAGTAAATATGTCCGGCACTATAAAGGGGCTGGAGGGTTCATTAAACCATCTTTTCATTCTATTGTAATGCAGAGAATACTTCTTTTCTTCTTTTACTATTGTTCTTACCATATAAGGAAAGCTTGTAAAAACCGACATTCACTACAGTGGACCTGTCACTAAGCATGTCCATACATAGGCCATGAAAACCAGTGACACATGGCTTATGATTGTCAGTGTAGAGCTTAACTAGAACACTACATTGTTTATAAGCAATGCTGATTCTTTTTATGTAACACACTGAAAAATCAAAGATGAATACTGCATATTACCTGATATTTCCTTCTCTATAGACCAATGGGACTGAATATTTTTCCTGATGTACCACATTTGTTCTGAGTCTCGGAGAAGGTAACAGTAGGTGCTGATGGTGGGATGATTTACATAAGACCCAGGAGATCTCTCATTGTTGTTGTCATCTCCTTTCCAGCAGAAGTAAGTTCTCTGGAATGGGTGATCAAACCTGCTTCCATTAGTTTTGACTGTTGGATACATTAGAGCAGTGCTCCCCAACCTTTTTATCGCCGCGGACCGGTCAACGTTTGATAATTTTACCGTGGCCCGCTGAGGGGGGACGTTGATTGTTTATATTTTAGATTGTTTTGATTTAATAATTTTAATTTAATTGTATTTAAAAATGCCTTCAAAATAAAATACAGTTACACCAAAAAATGAAAGCGTTGGAATTCTTCACCTATTCCACCACCGAAAAACTGGGCGAGATTACGTTAAAATGTGTGACCACGTCACTGGTCACACATTCTAACGTAGTCTCAAACTTTGATAGATCACATGCCTACCTGTAATCATTTAATCAGAGAAATAGATTATAATAGGGAACATTACAGTGTAATATTCCCCATTATAATCCACGTCTAATGACATGATGTAAGACACACACCCCCCCCTTCCCCCGCTCAGACTCACCCTTCCAGGAGCACTCAAACTTTGATAGATCACATGCCTACCTGTAATCATTTAATCAGAGAAATAGATTATAATAGGGAACATTACAGTGTAATATTCCCCATTATAATCCATTTGTCTAATTACATAAAATAGCAGTACATAACAGAGAAATAGATTATAATAGGGAACATTACAGTGTAATATTCCCCATTATAATCCACGTCTAATGACATGATGTAAGACACACACCCCCCCCTTCCCCCGCTCAGACTCACCCTTCCAGGAGCAGCAGCCATGTGTCGATGTGTGCACTCACTGCAGGGGGCGGGGCGGGGCGTGTGACACACACACGTCTCCTGTGACTCACCTCCCCTCCCGCCGCCTGTTACTATAGACGCGGCCGGGAGGGGAGGTGAGTCACAGGACCCGCCCCCTCACTGTGAAGCCCGTCGGCAGTGCGGGGCCC
>NW_017306494.1:1334405-1345023 GCF_000935625.1 Nanorana parkeri
TTTAATTGTATTTAAAAATGCCTTCAAAATAAAATACAGTTACACCAAAAAATGAAAGCGTTGGAATTCTTCACCTATTCCACCACCGAAAAACTGGGCGAGATTACGTTAAAATGTGTGACCACGTCACTGGTCACACATTCTAACGTAGTCTCAAACTTTGATAGATCACATGCCTACCTGTAATCATTTAATCAGAGAAATAGATTATAATAGGGAACATTACAGTGTAATATTCCCCATTATAATCCATTTGTCTAATTACATAAAATAGCAGTACATAACAGAGAAATAGATTATAATAGGGAACATTACAGTGTAATATTCCCCATTATAATCCACGTCTAATGACATGATGTAAGACACACACCCCCCCCTTCCCCCGCTCAGACTCACCCTTCCAGGAGCAGCAGCCATGTGTCGATGTGTGCACTCACTGCAGGGGGCGGGGCGGGGCGTGTGACACACACACGTCTCCTGTGACTCACCTCCCCTCCCGCCGCCTGTTACTATAGACGCGGCCCGGAGGGGAGGTGAGTCACAGGACCCGCCCCCTCACTGTGAAGCCCGTCAGCAGTGCGGGGCCCCGGTGTTCAAACACCGGGACCTGCACTGCCATATATTGCATGACCGGACCGCACTGAGACTGTGCGGCCCGGTACCATTTAATCCACGGACCGGTACCGGTCCGCGGACCGGGGGTTGGGGAACACTGCATTAGAGTACTCATGTTTCTGCTTCAAACAGTGTCTCATGACATGTGACCAGCTTTCCAGGTGTCAGGATATTTGGGACCCAACAGGCAGCAAGTTTTGTCATTGCCAGATGTTCTTTAACAATAAGATCAGCTTAGCTTTTTTTGACATGTCCACTGTCTCACTAACTGTTAACTGTTAAACATCTAACCATTAATCATATACCATGCAGTACTGTCCCATGCACCATGTTTACATATGCTCGAGTGGTAGCCTCAGTTGATATGCCAAACTGTCATCTTTAGTACTTGGTTTACCAACAGCATGCTCCCGATTTCTTCATTATTGTCCTTTGTTATTCAACCTTTTCTTCAGATACTTAATTCTAGCTCTAAGCTATTGTTTCACCTTTTTTCCCTTTCCTGGGTTACCCAGTTATCTTTTATGACTTCTTAAAAAATAATGAGCACAACTAAAAAAGTTGACAACTGGTCTCTAAGCTTGTATTTTTATGGCCAAGAAGTCATGAAACTATAACTACTGAATTGAGGACCTGGGAAGTTGCTGTTACTGCTAAATAATTGCAGGCTTTGTCATATCTTTGGTTTGGACATGAGGATCTGGAAGGTTTTGGATACAGTGGCAAAAATTTGTGGAGCAGATAGTACATCCTTTCTCCATTCCGGGTATTAGGATCAGCCAAGCAGGCTCTCTGGTGCACTTAGTTAAGTCTAATAAAATGTGTTTGCTCTAAGGTTGGGCCCAGGCTGGATTCCCAGGGGGGTTGTTGAATCCTGTTTGACATTCATGAAACCCGAACTTAGCAAACTTAGTAGCAAATCCCTTTGATGCCTATTGGGATGTATTATTTTATTTTGGATTTTTAATCATTTAATTATTTCCTTATAGTCAGGGCAATGGTGGCATAACTGCAGAGGGAAAGCTTACAGCAACAGGGTGCCTGCACTTGCACATTGCCGGAAGAAGGGCAAGCAGCAGCAAATTGCGGGGGAAAATTCTATAGCCAGTTAAGAGCAGGCAGCAGCAAAAATCAAATATAGAATTCTAAAGCCATAGGATGTCTACCTTTCCCCCCAAAATTAATTATTATGCAAAAAAACAAAAATTGCAAGCCTAAAAGGAGAATTAGGGGTGCTTACACTTTGAGGTAGAAAGTGTTGAGCCGAGCAATGCTAATATATCTTCCTCCTCCTCCTCCTTCTACTGCGTCTCCCTTCTCTCCTTAACCTCTTCTTTCCCTTCCTCCTCCCCTTTTTCCTTCACCTGTTCTTCCTTCGCCTCCTTCTATGTGATTTCCATATTCATTCGCCAAGACCACACATTTTGAACACATCGGATCTTCTGCAAGCCCATGGTAGTGGAAAACCTGAACCTGGATTACAGTCACAGCGAGTGACTGCGATTGCTAGCAAGGTGGCTATATGAAAGATACCACACTTTCTATGTATGTAGGGAAGAATGCTAGGCTTAGAGTTTATTTTGCTGCTTATGTACCTCCAGTGCAGGAAAATGTACTGTATATTGTGGGCAAATCTAACATTTTGGTGTGGAATTACACGTGTATCCCTGTTGTGGAAGAGTGCTAAAAGAGTGTATGTCTAGGTCCCCATATACCGTATATACTCGAGTATAAGCCGAGATTTTCAGCCCATTTTTTTGCTGAAAAGTGCCCCCCTCGGCTTATACTTGAGTCAGGTTTCTTCTTACTTACCTCACCGAGCGTCGCGTCACTGCTGCTCCGGTGGGCGGCGCTCCGAGCGGGATCATCTGGCAGTCTCCGGGTCCTAATTTAGGTGGCCGGAGACTGCCAGATGACCCCGTTCGGAGCGCCGCCCACCGGAGCAGCAGTGACGCGACGCTAACCAGGGCTCTGAGGGGGCCTCACCAGGGTAGCAAGGTTCTGTGCGGTCTCACCAGGGTTCTCAGGGGGCCTCACCAGGGTAGAAGGGTTCTGTGGTGTCTCACCAGGTCTCTGAGGGGGCCTCACCAGGGTAGCAAGGTTCTGTGCGGTCTCACCGGGGCTCTGCTTTCCACAAGGCTCTCCAGGCTGCCACTCCAGTACTGTGTGTGCTGTGCTGACCGTGTCTTGAGGGCGTCTCCATCAGCTTCTGCAGTTAAACTCCGCCCTCCCAGCCAGAGATCCTCGTGTGGTGGATGGGAGGGGTGAGGTCTCTTCTTATTGGCTGGTGGGCGGAGCTCCGTGCAGAAGACGAGCCGACGATCTGATAGAGTATACACCAACTCTATGTACTGTACTCTAAAGTTGACTTTCCTTTCACATTATTAATCTTTTGATAAAAAGTAACCTTGATTTTTTTTTTTTACCAAAAACCCCGTTTTACGACATACACTTGCATCATGACCTTTGAAAATATCGCTGGAGCAGTCACTTTGCATTTTCTCACAGGCCGACTACCAAATTGCCGCTTCCCTCCAAATGAACTTTAAACAGAGATCAATCTGACGACATTTAGAATGATCCACAGTATTTCTATTTCTGCCCGTCTTTATGTAATTTTAATTACTATGCGGAAAAGGTCCAGAACCCACATTACAGTGTTGACATGGCAACCACTCCTGACTGTCACTTGATATTTCTCCCAAGAAAGGAATACTACCGAGGCTCTGTTACTTCTGTCTCATGAGCCTTTATTTGGACCCTTCATATAAACAGTCTGGTAAAACTGGACAGAATCTGGTATGAATCAATTGAAAAATTCCAGGTTTGGTAGAGTTCATCTCCAGTTTTCTTCGCAAAGAGAAAATGAATCCTCTTTAGGGCAGTTCTATACATTATAAAGAAATGTGGAAACTTTTCTGCAGCTTTCTGAATGCTTAGTGGGAGGGCCTACCTTCTCTAATCACATTACCAGCTTCTTTTGTAAATGTTGTTTTTAATAAATTTAAAAAAAATGTATGCAAACATACACTATATTACCAAAAGTATTGGGACACCCCTTCAAATCATTGGATTCAGGTGTTCCGTGAAATTTCCTTGCTACTAAATATTCCACGGTCAACTGTTAGTGGTAATATAACAAAGTGAAAGCAACTGGGAACAACAGCAACTCAGCCACGAAGTGATAGGCCACGTAAAATGACAGAGCGGGGTCAACGCATGCTGAAGCGCACAGTGCGCAGAAGTCGCCAACTGTCTGCATATTCAATAGCTACAGACCTCCAAACTTCGTGTGACCTTCAGATTGGCACAACAACCGTGCATAGAGAGCTTCATGGAATGGGTTTTCATGGCCGAGCAGCTGCATCCAAGCCTTACATCACCAAGTGCAATGCAAAGCGTCGGATGCAGTGGTGTAAAGCACGCCGCCACTGGACTCTAGAGAAGTGGAGATGTGTTCTCTAGAGTAACGAATCACGCTTCTCTGTCTGGCAATCTGATGGACGTGTCTGGGTTTGGCATTTGCCAGGAGAACGGTACTTGCCTGACTGCATTGTGCCAAGTGTGAAGTTTGGTGGAGGGGGGATTATGGTGTGGGGTTGTTTTTCAGGGGTTGGGCTTGGCCCCTTAGTTCCAGTGAAGGCAACTCTTAAGGCATCAGCATACCAAGACATTTTGGACAATTGCATGCTCCCAACTTTGTTTGAACAGTTTGGGGATGGCCCCTTCCTGTTCCAACATGACTGCGCACCAGTGCACAAAGCAAGGTCCATAAAGACATGGATGAGCAAGTTTGGGGTGGAGGAACTTGACTGGACTGCCCAGAGTCCTGACCTCAACCCGATAGAACAACTTTGGGATGAATTAGAGCGGAGACTGCGAGCCAGGCCTTCTCGTCCAACATCAGTACCTGACCTCACAAATACGCTTCTGGAAGAATGGTCAAACATTCCCATAGACACACTCCTAAACCTTGTGGACGCCTTCCCAGAAGATTTGAAGCTGTTATAGCAGCAAATGGTGAGCCAACTCTAAAATTGAACCCTACGGACTAAGACTGGGATGCCATTAGAGTTCATGTGCATGTAAAGGCAGGCGTCTCAATACTTTTGATAATATAGTGTACATACAGGGTATGTAATGTGGAGTATATATTATGGCATAATGAGCGATAAGGTAGTCAATATTTGTCCAGATATATAAAGACATTAGAAACCGTCAATTTAAATGTTGCAGGAAACAAATAGGAAAGGGGAGAGGGTTTCAGGGTCGTGAGAATACCAATTAATAATATTGAAACATACAAATGTAAAAGAGTTACAACAAAATTGTTTTGTTAAAATAAATATATATAAGATAACAAAAGTGAGAGGGGGAAAATATGCTGCCTAGCCAAGAAAAAAGAAGTCACCACTGTGAGGGCCTGGCCAGACAGGGTTTGAATCTCAGCTGCGGAACAGTAAGGAGGGAGAGGGTTACTCAGTAATAACGGTATTCAGTGTTGGACTCCTGGCGTCTCTCTCCCTACTTACGGAGAGTTAGGAGTCCTACCATCATGTACCGCAAAGAGAAGATTAGGTAAGAGACCCGTACGTATTTCCTGCATACGAGTGGTCTCTCAAAAGAAGTATTAGCAGCTAACGGTCCATAAGTGGTTTTGAAGGTGGAAGGTAAACTATACTAGGTATTAGTGAGGTTCCCGTTCACAGCAGTATTGTGGTAGGAAGTTCTGTAATGTTAGCCGTCCGTACAATGAAGGAGATTAAGGCAGGTTAAAGAGCTTAGGCATACAAGAAATGTGAAGTGAGCAGAGGGAGCTATTCCCATTCACATATATAGTTGGTACTTGCTGTTCATAGTGTCCTTTGCTAGAGAGGTACAAGAGGATGCAATTATCTAAGCAACCAGCAGATGGAGCCTTCTCCAGCAGGAGATGTAAAAGATACTTGCTGTTAGTAGGCACTTCGATTCGTCCCAGAGCAGGGGGAAGCGTGAGTGTCCTGATTAGCTCTCTCTCAGTAGAAGCAAGGTTGGGGGCGTCCAGGGGTCCGTATGGCCGGCAGAGTCAGCGGGTGCTCACTCCACAATCGCTATAGTGGAACGCCGAGCTGAACGTCTGCCGGCGTTTTAAGCCCGAAGGAACAAGGAAGTGCCGGTGACGTCATCGGGCCGATGCGTTCCAGGGTGGAATGCATCGGCGCGCTCAGGACATCCTGGTTTACGGCTGCGTTCCAACCTGGAGCGCAAGGACGTGCCGCGATCCTTACAACCACCTGGATTTTGCGCAGTGTTATGATCTGGGATTTCTTTAGTTGGTTATGGTTTAGGTTTAGCAACGTTATGACCCCAAAAAATTAGGACAGCTGCCTACCTGAATATACTGAATGACCAGGTTTTTCCATCAATGGATTTTTTATTCTCTGATGGCACGGGCATATTCCAAGATGACAATGCCAGGTTCCACCAGGCTCAAATTGTGAAAGAGTGGTTTAGGGAGCATGAGACATAATTTTCACACATGGATTGGCCACCACAGAGACCAGACCTTAACCCCATTGAGAATCTTTGGGATGTGATGGAGAAGACTTTACACAGTACTCCGACTCTCCCATTATTACTACAAGATCTTGGTGAGAAACGATTGCACCTCTGAATGGAAATAAATGTTATGACTTTGCATAGGCTTATCAAAATGATGCCATGGCGAATGCGTGCCGTAATCAAAGCTAAAGGCGGTGCAATGAATAATTAGAGTGACTTTTTTTTGGCCAGGCAGTATAGTATAAGGAAGGAGTGATGAAAAAAGGTTACCATGCAGTATTATTTTTTGATATAGTATAATTTTCCCAGTTTAATGTAATCAAATATAGGCTGAGGGTGGGTAGTTCATCCGATCACCAATATATACTGACACTTCTTTTTTAAGCAGATCTGAAATATATTTATAAACAGTGTTCCAAAACATTTGGAGTTCAAGGCAAGTGAACCTTACATGTGTGTCAGTTTACTGGTGTGAACATTACCTCCTACAGAACGGGAAGATCTTGGGATTATATTTGGCTACATCCACCGAAAGTACATACCATCTATCAGTTATTTTATACTGATAATTAGGGTTGTAAATATAAATAATTTGCAGAGCCATTTGTCCAACAAAGCTGCATCTACACCCATTCTGTAAAATCAGGAAAATATTGCATTAAGGCCACTAGATGGAGCTGAGGATCATAGGAAATAAATGTGTATTTCCTATGATCCTCCATCTAGTGGCCATAATGTAGTGTTTTCCTGACTCACGCTAATCTTATTAATTACATTTGACCCGAAAAGAAAAAAAATACTAATAACATTAATTTTTGCCCCCATTGGCAACTGAACCAATGTACATGGAATGTCACCGGACAAATGGCTCAGCAAATCTTTTATAAATACACCCCTTTGTAAAATTAGATAATCTTTATGGAGGTATCAAGCCATCTCTTATTAATTCTACTTTAATAGAATATCCAGATCTAACATGATCAGTGCTGTGATAAGGTTAGAATTGTTTGGGCGCTCCAGTCATGGGATCCCAATCCTATTTCCTTGGGTCTGTGCCTAATTTCCTTCCAATTATTGTACTGCAACCCAGCTTATTAAAAAAACTACTGGACTGGATGGGCAGAAATACAAATCCTTTGGCAAATATAACAGTTCCTATATATGTATTTAACTGAATGTGTAGCTGTTTGTGTGCAGTGCAGCTTTAAACATACTCTTCTGTAGATTTTTAATCACTCTGATCCCTCATGTGCCAAGAGCTGGCACTTTTTTTTGCGAGTCATTCTTCAAATCTGTGTTCTCCTTTGTGCATCTCTAAAATGACAGCGTTTGTAGGTGGATATTTGAGTTGCTCCAAAAGTCACTGTACCCTGTAATCTACTTTTCGTATTCATGTGCATCATACAGTACCCTACCATAGCCGACCTTCCATTGTCCTGCAGGATTGGAGCTGGAATGTAAAGGAGCAGATTATACACACCTGAAGAAAATAATGTATGAGCCATTGCCAAGCCTATAAATATTTTATGAAAAGAGGTAGATGGAAAAGAGAGGAGAGCATGCAGAAAGAATGAACACAATAACATAATGGTGCATAGCAATGAGGTCAAGATGCGCTTGATTTTTGATGAATGGCAATCTACTTTGCACCTCTGGTCACAGGAGGACCACTTACACAAATGGAGTGAGAGTGACAAGAGCTGTTTTTGCCGGCTTTATATCACTTGGGTCACATCACGCAGGCTCGGTGGTTTCGACATGGATTTAAATGTAGCTTTCACTAAAAAATTTAAAGGATAAATGCACTCTATATTGCCAAACCCCAAACAACTGCCCTTCTCTTGCCTCAGCATTATTATTTTTCATAGCACTCATCATACCTCAGCTGCTTGTAAATACCTGTGTAGCCTGCACTCCGCTCGGCCAGAAATACGATTAGGCAGCTGCTGTAGGGGCCAGTATGATGACAGGTAGCTGCATAGAGACAGTCCCTGATTCTGATTGGCAGCTTCCATGCATACCTCCTAACCCTCTGGGATGATAAAGAAGTACTCTTTAACACAGAATATTTAGGATATTTAAGCACTCTTGTCACACCTGTGATCATGTGAACCATTAAATACTATCAAAAGGATATCCGTAGCACACTTTTGGTGTTTTCATTGAAAAACCGCCTTCATTGACATCCAATCATCATGTCAGAAACAGCAAAAATAAACATTTCAGAGCCATACAGGGTCCCTTCATCAGGCAATGTGATCAGGCAGTTTCCAATGAAGATACCTAAAGTGTGCTGGTAACATACACTGCCTGTCTAAAAAGAAAAATGCAACCTGGATATAGCTAAGCAAATAGCTCTGAGCCTTCCATTGGATAAAAAGTCTAGATTCAGCAACGTTATGTGCCCCAAAAAATGAAGGAAGCTGCCTACCTGAATATACTGAATGACCAGGTTTTTCCCTCAATGGGTTTTTTTCTTCCCTGATTGGGCATATTTCGAGATGACAATGCCAGGATTCATTGGGCTCAGATTGTGAAAGAGTGGATCACGAAACATGAGACATAATTTTCGCACCTGGATTGGCCACTACAGAGTCCAGACCGTAACCCATTGAGGTCCAGAAACAGACAAAATTAAGGTGAACAAAGCACCTGGACCAGAAGGCTTACCCCCACGTAATTTCAAAGCCATTGTATTTAATTTTTAGAGACTCTCTAACGACTGGCTTGGTACCGATGGATTGGCGCAAAGCCAATGCGGTGCCTATATTTAAAAAGGTTTCAAAGTCTTTACCAAGTAATTACAGACCTGTAAGTTTAACCTCAATAGTTGGCAAGATACTTGAAAGTTTGATCAAGGATCACATGCAATTGTTTTTGCTTTAAAATAATATCATAAGCGATAGTCAGCACGGATTCACAAAAGACAGAAGCTGTCAAACAAACCTACTTTCTTTTTATGAGGAAGTGAGTAATAAATTAGACAGAGGAATGGCTGTCGATATAGTTTACTTGGATTTTGCAAAAGCGTTTGACACAGTTCCCCACAGGCGGCTAATGTATAAGTTAAGGTCAGTAGGTATAGAGCATTCCATCTGTAATTGGGTAGAAAACCGGCTTAAAGACCGTATTCAGAGAGTGGTGATCAATGATTCATACTCTGAATGGTCCGAGGTTGTTAGTGGTGTTCCCCAAGGTTCAGTGTTGGGCCCCTTACTGTTTAATCTATTTATAAATGACATATTGGGGATTAAAAGTACTATTTCTGTGTTTGCAGATGACACCAATCTATTTGGCAAATGAGGTTAATGTTGATAAATGTAAAGTTCTGCACTTGGGTAGTAAAAACATGCATGCGTCATACACTCTTTAGGGGAGTCAATGGTGGAGAAAGATCTGGGTGTTCTGGTAGATCATAGACTCAATAACAGCATGCAATGTCAAGCAGCAGTTTCTAAAGCAAGCAAAATACTTTCTTGTATTAAAAGGGGTATAGACTCCAGAGACAGAGACATCATCCTGCCCCTGTACAAAGCATTAGTAAGACCTCATCTGCAGTGGCGGCTCTAGAGTTTGCGAGGCCTTAGGCAAAACTTAAACATGAGGCCCCACTTAGGCCCATAATGGAAAAAAATGCAAGCGATAAAAATGAAAGGTATGAAACGTATATATTAGGACATTCTTTAAATCCTATGAACTATGAGTTCACAGTTTCTTGAATTTTGTCAGGTCAGGTGCAAGACTTTACCCAATCACAGCACAGTGCACTGTGAGAGCCATGATTGGGCAAAGTAATGATGACTTAAGAAAACTGGCTTAAAGACCGTATTCAGAGAGTGGTGATCAATGATTCATACTCTGAATGGTCCGAGGTTGTTAGTGGTGTTCCCCAAGGTTCAGTGTTGGGCCCCTTACTGTTTAATCTATTTATAAATGACATATTGGGGATTAAAAGTACTATTTCTGTGTTTGCAGATGACACCAATCTATTTGGCAAATGAGGTTAATGTTGATAAATGTAAAGTTCTGCACTTGGGTAGTAAAAACATGCATGCGTCATACACTCTTTAGGGGAGTCAATGGTGGAGAAAGATCTGGGTGTTCTGGTAGATCATAGACTCAATAACAGCATGCAATGTCAAGCAGCAGTTTCTAAAGCAAGCAAAATACTTTCTTGTATTAAAAGGGGTATAGACTCCAGAGACAGAGACATCATCCTGCCCCTGTACAAAGCATTAGTAAGACCTCATCTGCAGTGGCGGCTCTAGAGTTTGCGAGGCCTTAGGCAAAACTTAAACATGAGGCCCCACTTAGGCCCATAATGGAAAAAAATGCAAGCGATAAAAATGAAAGGTATGAAACGTATATATTAGGACATTCTTTAAATCCTATGAACTATGAGTTCACAGTTTCTTGAATTTTGTCAGGTCAGGTGCAAGACTTTACCCAATCACAGCACAGT
>NW_017306494.1:1345342-1351653 GCF_000935625.1 Nanorana parkeri
AGGGCTCCGCAGTGCCTCACCAGGGCTATGTGGGTGTCTTACCAGCCTGGTTATACCCCACAGAGCACTGGTGAGACCCCTCAGAGCTCTGGTGAGATCCCACAGAGCCCTGGTGAGACTCCACAGAGCCCTGGTGAGACCAGGGCTCTGTAGGGTCTAACCAGCACCGGGGTTCTGTAGGGTCTCACCAGGGCTGTGTGGGGTCTCACAAGCCTGGTCAGACCCCTCAGAGCCCCGTAGAGACCCCACAGAGCCCTGTTCAAACCATGGCAATGTAGGGTCTCACCAGCACCAGGGCTCCGAAGGGTCTCACCAGCCTGGTTAGACCCCTCAAAGCCCTGGTGAGACCCCACGGAGCCCTGGTGAGACCCCTCAGAGCTCTGGGTAAAGCAGGGCTCTGTAGGGTTTCACCAGGGCTATGTGGGGTTTTACCAGGGTGATTTGGGGTCTCACCAGGGTGATCTGGGAGTCTCACCAGCCCCCAGGGATTCTTTAGGGTCTCACCAAGGCTCTCTGGGGTCTCCCCATGGTTCTGAGGGGGTATCACCAAGGTAGCAGGGCTCTGTGGGGTCTAACCAGCCTTGTTAGACCCCCACAGAGCCCTGGTGAGACCCCACAGAGGGCTCTCTAGGGTCTCAACAGGGCTGTCAAAAGGGCTCTATGTAGTGAGTGTTACCTGTTACCAGGGCTCCGTGGGCCGCGTCTCACACTGATGCTTTGCGGGCAGGGACCAGGTCTCACCATCTTGTGAAGGTCGCGTCTCGCAGGCAGGAGTGGATGGGATCGTGCAGGACCAGCTCGTTCCCAGCGACATCTGCCTCTGATGATAAACTCCGCCCTCCCAGCCAGATAGAGATCCTCGTGCGGTGGATGGGAGGGGTGAGGCCTCGTCTCATTGGCTGGTGGACGGAGCTCCAGCAGACCAGACGAGTGGATTGACCGAGAAAACGGATGAGCTCTCAGCCCTGTCGCTGTGCTGTCAAACTAAGAGTCTCGCTTTGACAGCGACAGGGCTGAGAGCTCATAATGTTACCTGGCTTGCAGGTAATGTGCCGACCGGGCAAATTAGGCAGCCGCGAGGCCCTCGGGAGCGCGAGGCCTAAGGCGACCGCCTAATTTGCCTAATTAGAGAGCCGCCTCTGCTCATCTGGAATATGCAGTTCAGTTGTGGACACCAGTTCACAAAAAGGATGTTGTGAAACTGGATAAAGTGCAGCGAAGGGCGACTAAACTCATAAGAGGCATGGAGGAGCTCAGCTATGAGGAAAGATTAGCTGACCTGAATTTGTTCTCTCTGGAGAAGAGGTGATTAAGGGGGACATGATCCCCATGTATAAATACATACATGGTCCATATAAAGAGCTTGGTGCCAAATTATTCACGTTAAGGTCATTGCAAAAGACTAGGTGGCACTCTTTGCATCTGGAGGAAAAGAGGTTTAACCTTTGCATACGGAAAGGATTCTTCACA
Source organism: Nanorana parkeri (assembly GCF_000935625.1). NCBI lineage: Eukaryota > Metazoa > Chordata > Amphibia > Anura > Dicroglossidae > Nanorana > Nanorana parkeri. Next base: position 1,346,813 of record NW_017306494.1, read on the forward strand.
GTTAGAGCTGTGAAAATGTGGAACAGACTCCCCCAGGAGCAAGTTCTAACTAGCTTTGTTAATTGTTTTAAAAAACATCTGGCTGTATTGTTTCCCCTGTTGGAGCAAATTGAACCATGCTTTAATGAAAAGTGGAGCACTCGGTCACGGACCGAGAGCCCGACAGTGTCAGGAGAGAGGAGGAGACACGGCGGCATACCCCATGCCCCCAGGTGAATGCCCCCTCCTCTCTCTGCCAGCGTCCATCACCGAGATGGCCGCCAGCAAAGGTCCATAAGACGACCGTGCATGAACGATTATGTCATCGTGCATGCGCGCGGCAACGTCACGCGCATATGCGATGACGTCATGGCGGGGTGTCACCCGATCTCCGCTCCGGATGACACCCAGCCTCGGGACGCCCCTGACTCTCCCATCATCACTATAAGATCTTGATGAAAAATGAATGCAACTCTGGAGGGAAATAAATGTTGTGACATTGCATGAGCTGATCAGAATGATGCCATGGTGGATGCGTGCTATAATCAAAGCTAAACTCTGTTGCACTGCAGTCTGCTTCATTTTTCCTTCTTATTAGCATTTTAAAATAATCAATGCAACAATCTGGATGATGGATGAAAATAATAGTCCAGTGTTTCCTGAACTATGAGTCAGGACCCAAATTGGGTTGCAGATGTGTTTGTGAAGGGTCTGAACTTGACTGTATAACCTAGTAGTTTGTCCAAGCATAAAATCAGTGAGTCAGTGTTGAGTGCAGACACATATGAGGAACAAGAGCAGGTCAAGAAAGGGGAAGGCGAATTACACAGGGAAGGTCTGAGCTCTGCTGTACAGGGGCTGAACGAGGATACTACCAAGTCAAATGCAAGTTTGTGTATGCATTATTCAGCCATTGTTATTTGTGTTTGTATTGCTGGCTTTGCTGACATTTTCGTAATAATTCTCTTGTTGGTTCCCTGAAAGGTAATCATTTTCTTATTTGGCTCTTAAAAAGTTAAAGAGCATTTCAGGAGAAAGAAGGGACAGTTGGCCGCTACAGCATGTACATTAAATTCACATCCATCCTGCACACACATTCCGCAGGCCCATAAAATCTGTGAGCATAGTCCACAGTGGTACCATATAAAGCAAAAATGTAGAAAATGTCCAGCACTCCAGTCATTCAATGAAGCAGTCAGCTGTTTTTTTTTGTTTAAAGTAGCATGCCATACAAATTGAGAAACTGAAGTAATGGTTCAGGGACATAAAGGGCCTCTTTATCAAGATAACAGACATCCTATATCTGTCTCTTGATAAAGTAGACTTGTGCATTTCCAAAACACCATGTTGGGTCCTCTATTTGTATGGCATGCTTCTTTACGGTGACACAAAACTCAGGAGTTAAATCTTTAAAAATGCATTCAAGTACCTTAACTATTAACAAAAACTATCTTATACTGCATGTGTATCACTCGGCTCTAGATCACCCAACAAGAGGACTGGCACTTGGCCATGGAGGAGGCTGAAAGAAGCAGTGCTGGATAGTGAAAAGGTTCCAAACAAATTAGGCTGGACATAGGTTTTAACCTTTCACTTAACCATATTCCCTAACATGTAATCCTTACCCTAACACAAACAAATAACCTAACAGTTAAAATGATCTCTTAACTTAACCCTAACCTTTACCATAAAAGATAAACTAATCTAATCCTTGACCCTAGCAACAATCTAATGTAACTCCTAAACAGTGGCGGACCTAAGGAACAAAGGGCCCTGGTGCAAGATTTTTTTTTGCCCCCCCCCCCCCCCCAAAAAACCCCCCACAAACACAGCGCTCTCCTACCGCACCGTTCAGCCGGCTGTCACGTTCTCTCCTCCCTGCTGGGGCACACAGAGCAGCGCCCAGCGGGGAGGAAAGAAAGCACGGATGTCCCGCTGTATCAGCATAAAAATGGCACTTTTGGCATTTATCCAAAAGTGCCATTTCCGGCCGATATCTTTTGGCGGCCGATGGTAGTTCCGCCACTGCTCCTAAACTACTCCCTAACACTAAACTAACTCCTATTCAGTATACTCCACACCCTATGCTGTTCCAAAGCTTAACATTTGCGCTGACAACTTTGTACTGAAAAATTCTGGTACCAAATTGTCAATGACAAGAAGTAATTCGATTTAGGTTCTGTCTGGTTTCTAATGCTATTGAATGATGATATCCTAAAAAAAGCTCCCATATATAATATTCAGTACCTGCTAAATTATTAAGGTGCTGTTATACTCCATTTTTACTGGGAAGGAAATGATTTGTTCATATATCTAAATCCATCAAATGGTAGAAAAGTTGTAACGATTCATTAGTAAAAGTCATTTACTACAATACGTTTCTGAAAAATTCAAGCCATGACCTTTGTTCTGAAATCCTTAACCCTCATTATGTATCCTGGCTTCCGATACCAGCAGTTTCCATCAATCTTATTCGTATTCTTTCCATATTATTCACGGCTCAGCACTCATAGCTCAAAATTGCCACTTATAAGTCATCACACCTGTGTAGCACTCATCCTCAATCTCTTGTGCATTGTAGATTGGAGTCAGTCACATATATACTGTATATACACAGCATTAATATACTGTGTATATATGTATATATCAATGTATACAAAGTATAGCTACACTGTAAACATGTATTGTTAAACAAGACATTTGCAAGTTACCAATTTGCAAAATGATTGCAAAATTTATCGTAAAGGACAATGCTGCTTAAATATAAAAATCAACTATATTTTGACCCAGTGATTTATTATTTTAGGAAAATCTTGGACCGTCTGCTAGTATTTTTGTGTGGGGTCAGACTCTTTGGCTTTCAAACTAGTGGTATTACCATAGAGTAGGAAAGGGTTAGAACCTCTGTCAGGTATTATTGCTGTCTGGTTCCATGCTTGGGAGATGTACCCTTCGTTAACTATTGTCACCAGGACAGAAAGTAATTGGAAATCCAAAATTTTCAGTTGTTACCATAACAAGAATAGAAAAAAATACATTCCAATGGGGACCACTGTGGGTGTGGGCAACCTCTGACATGCATGCCTGTGTGGCACCCATACTGGCACATGCTGCCAATGTTTATAACTGATAGCTTATTAGGCCATCAAATACAAAGCCTGGGCTGTACCACCCACCTCCTAGACAGTGTAAGCGTGCCAGCACCTGAACATTTTAGCATGCTGTGTGGAAAAAAGCCCACCTGCACAGCTGCAGCAGTACCCTGCTTTTCTAAAGGTACAGGTTTGTGGATGATCTGAGATCTGAAGGTGCATGAACTGGGGATGATCTGAGGTCTGAAGGTGCAGCAATTAAAGCTCATCTGAGGTCTGAAGGTGCAGGAATTGCAGCTAATATGAGGTTTGAAAGTGCAGGAATTAGGGGTGATCTGAGTTCTGGAGGTGCAGGAATTGAGGCTTTTCTGAGTTCTGAAGGTGCAGGAATTGAGGCTTTTCTGAGTTCTGAAGGTACAGGAATTGAGGCTTTTCTGAGTTCTGAAGGTACAGGAACTGAGGCTTTTCTGAGTTCTGAAGGTACAGGAATTGAGACTGATCTGAGGTCTGAAGGTGCAGGAATTGAGACTGATCTGAGGTCTGAAGGTGCAGGAATTGAGACTGATCTGAGGTCTGAAGGTGCAGGAATTAGGGCTGAGGTTGGAACTGGGTCATGTTTTGTGTGTGTGGGGGTTGTCTGGTGGGTCAGCTTATAGAAGCCGTGGTTGTATGCCAGTGTTGCTTTTTTTGGGGGAATCAGCGGTTTATATTATGATTTTTTTTTAGTCGTTGATCAGGCACAAGAAATATGCAGAATAGGGAGCATGACCTGAGTACAACCTAAAATCCATTATCATTTTAATGTGCTATCATTTCATCCACTTGTTATTATTCCACTCTGTTCAGTTACAGTTCCTTAAATAGAAATGTACTATGCATAATACATTTTACCTTTTAATTGCATGGCCATTATACACATTTTTTACCTTTAGAAGGAAAGTATTTGTTACATCTGTGTGAATCTAGCTACGGAAAAGATGCTGTAATGAGTCATTAGCAAAATGTGAAAAAGTCATCTCTTCCATCTGATCAGAAGATTTTCCAGTGCTCTTTGTACTGTAGTCCTGAACCCTTATTGTAAATCCAATAGATGTAGATACATCCAGTTATCCATGTTAGTTATAGCCAAATGTTTGATGTGACAAACACCCCGTGCTGTTCCCTTTCTACCTGTCATCTCAGCTTAATGAAAACATGGCGTTTTTGTGTCCCCTCCTCTGTCTGCATTTTATTTTCAATGTTGATTTACATGGCTCTTATCTGGCATTACTGAAAGGAAATGTCTTTTTTTCAATCACAATATCGCAGTTCTGGGTTGTTTTCTCCAATGGATTTTTTTTACCACTAATGTACTAATGAAAATTCAATGTCAATTATTCATCAGGTTTTTTTATGCAGCGTGACACTTATAACATTAAAACCAAAGCCAAACTCCATATACGTATATTACCATGCCCCTCTGAAGCATTATCTGAATAATATTGCACTGGAAATAGTGTATTGCTCTCCTAATGGTAAGAAGAAGTAAATTAACAAAGGAACACAGACTGACCATTATAACCCTTTAAAGGAGAATTATGAGGCTAGTGGTTTTCACTCAGCCTCATAATCTGAGCTGACCTGTGACAATGGAAATGTCAAAGGTCGGCTCAGTTGATCGGGAAGTGAGCGAACACATACCGTCACTCGTTTACTTCTCGATCTATCCCCCTAGAGAGCCATGACTTTCACTCACGGCTCCCTGCAGGGATCCCCCCCCCCCCCCCCCCC
>NW_017306494.1:1351766-1353101 GCF_000935625.1 Nanorana parkeri
CCAGCGCCCCCCCGGGGGCCCCCCCCCCCCCCCCCGCGATCCTCCAGCGCTTTCTGGCGGAACGGACGGGGAGGGGGCTGGAACAGCTGGCTCTGCCTCTGGATAAGCAGAGGCAGCTGTCAATCCCGCAGCTGGGTGGATCTCGACAGCAATGTAGGGATCCGTCCTGGCTGCGGCTTCTCAGTATACCGCTGCAGCTCGCGGTATACTGAGCTTTGGGTCACAGAAGAATGCTAATTTGTGTCCTCCCGTGACCCTAAGGAGAGCTATGGGGAAAAGCCCTGACCCCATAGTTCTCCTTTAAGGCTCAAAATGAAAAATACGACTAGTATGCAGTATTTTGCTGGCAGAAGCTGTACGTATGTAACGTTTCTGCAACATTTGTATGCTTACATGCGTATAGCGCAAAGGTGCCCTTTTGGTTGCTAGGACGTTAGGCAGCTCCTTGCCGCCTGCATCCTAGCAGAGAAGCACAGTAGGTGGCAAGGAGCTGCCTGCATCCTAGAAACAAAGAAACCTAGACCGTTTAAGCTCCCTGCATCCTAGTAATAAAGGACACTAGGCAGCAAGCAGCTGCATGCGTCCTTGCAACAAAGGACTGTAGACAGTTTGAGCCACCTGCATCCTACTAATAAAGGACACTAGGTGGCAAGGAGATGCCTGCATCCTAGCAACAAAGAATTCTAGAAAGCTTGAGCCACATGTATTATTGTTGTTGTTGTTGTTATTATTATACAGGATTTATATAGCGCCAACAGTTTGTGTAGCTCTTTAGTGATAAAAGCTCTTCTAGTGATATAAGACACAGTTTGAACCACCTGCATCCTAGTAATAAATAACACTAGGCAACAAGGAACTGCCTGTGTGCTAGCAACAAACAATTCTAGACAGTTTGAGCCACCTGCATCCTAGCAATAAAGGACACCAGGTGGCAAGGAGCTGACTGCGTCATAGCAACAAAGAATTCTAGAAAGCTTCAGCCACCTGCATCCTAGTATTAAAGGACATTAGGCGGCAAGGAGCTGCCTGCATCCTAGCAACAAAGGACTCTAAGCTGCTCGAGCCATCTGCAACCTAGCAATGAAGAACACTAAGCTGGTCCTACTGCCTACCATCCCCTGTTGCTAGGGTGCAGGTGGCTACAATAGAGTGCATTTGACCTGTATGCATGTAAATGTTATCACAAACATATATGCGTACAGTGTAAAATACGGTCCATGCGCAGACGGTCCTCAGGTGCAGATTTTCCTATTTCGATTTTATGGATCTGAATGCAGTTTACTGATCTTTATGCCCTGTGTGCATAGGCCAATAGAAAACAATTTACCTGTGCCT
>NW_017306494.1:1353130-1356306 GCF_000935625.1 Nanorana parkeri
TATGTTCATCATTAGCCCTTAGGTCTTAGGCCTGGTTCACACTGAGCTTTTTGTAGTGCTTTTTCTGCCCTAAAAATATCTCAAAAAATATGCCCCCCAAAAAAATCTTTCTACAACATTTCTATGGCCTTGTTCACATCTGAGCGTTTTGTCGCAATAAGCAAAACGCCTGGTGCTGGAAAAAGTACAGGAGTGTTTTTTTGGCATATTACAGCTCATTTTGGCCCCATGGACTCAATAGGAAAGGCTTGAAAACACGTGTTTGCTGTGTTTCTGGCCATTTTTATGTGCATTTTATGCGCGTTTGCTCATTATCATCAATGAGCTATAATCTGCTCACAAAAAAACGCCCGTTTTCACGTATGCGCATAAAACGTGCATAAACAAGTGCAAATCGTGCATCAAAAACGTGCGTAAAAAATGTGCAAAAACGCTGTTGCCTACATGTGAACCCAGCCTTAAAGTGTTGGCTTTTCCTTTACAGAAACTGAAAAGACAGTAAAGGTGTCATGGAATAGTTTCCTACACTATCAAAAGATACATAGCATATGTTTATACAAACAGTAGCAAATGAGCGTGCCTTGGCCCAGTCTAAGAAATGTCGATCCTGGATGATGCCTGAACAAACATGGTGCTGGCATTTTGGGAAGAAAGTAGATGGAGACATCATCATAGCAATCACTGTTACTTTTTTGAAAGGTCATAAATACAAGTATATACAGAGGGTGCCAAAAATGTACACACGTTTTAACGTCCTTGGTGGTCTGATTATTTCATTTTTTTTCTTCCATTTTTTTACTTTCAAATCTCCCGCCGGTTCCGCCACCTGCAACGCGGACGCTCGTAAGGGATGGAACCCGGAGGACGGATGCCGGCATCGGCCGGAGGACACAGCGAGGATCGTGGACAAGGTAAGACTGGTTCTGACAAAGGAGGCGTGACCTCGGAAACGTTAACCATCAGGGAGGAAGACTAGCCGGCGTGTTAAGTCTCTCATGCTTTTATCGTTTCATGCTTTTTAAACTCGACTTTTGTGAGTATGTTTGCATCTGTTTAAATTTACTTTATTAAAAAGGTTTTACGCGATGGAGGCGCTCTCTGTGTTTTGTTTTACAAGGTAAGACGCTACAGTGTAATCCCGAGTGTGGCTCGGGGGTTACCGCTTTTGGTAATGAAAATTAACCCCGAGCCACACTCGGGATTAGCGCCAGGGAGGTTAAGAGATGTTATCTATGTTTTACTTTTTGATGTTGATTTGAATTACGGTAGCAATGTGTAGTACGACGTTCACCCAATAGATGGCATTAATCAAAGGAATGCTAGCGTCACCATGCGACAGGCAAGACAGTCAAACAAAATGGCGCAGACACGGTTGTCGTTCAAGGGGAGCAAGACCATTTTAAAGTGGTATTCAAAATTCAAGAGCGTTGTGAAAGTACAACGAAAATGGAGGTGTGAGTATGCAACAGAACCTCCAACACACCTAGCAATTGCACACATTTGTGATAAGGGAGGAAATAATTGAAACGGCATGTGCAGCGATACAAGTGGACACTTTGGTCAACGTTGCTGAAGCAGTAGTTCACAGTAATCAGAAGTGCCTGGACGCTGATGATAACCACTTTGAGCACCTCTTGTAATTGCAGAAGTCAAACGTGACTTGTATTCATCTTTTGTTATCGCTATATATTGAGTATTACAATTTTAATACAGTTTTTCCTTTCTTAAAATGTGTATACATTTTTTGGCACCCTCTGTATTACTTTTATTCACTGCACCTGTGCTGCCTCCAGCAGTTGTATCGCCAATGCAGTTGCATTGGTATTATTGTGTATGATCAATGTTAATATTTGTTTTGCTGCCATCTTGTGGTTACCATGTGTATTACTGCTTTTTTTCCCTGTGTTCCTTCCCTTTGCATTATGTAACACCTTCTTACTCAGTGTAAGATTCAGCCATTTTCAAGCCACATGTGCATGTGAGGAAAGGAAGGTATTATCCTTTTTTGACCTTGAAATACTGTCATTTTAACCTATAGCAGCATCCTATTGTGTGCCGGAACTCGTGCATTCAATAAAGAAATTTGTGGATGAAAAGTATTTGATGAGTTCAGCTATCTGATGAAGAATATCTGCGGTGATTGTATCTGCTACATATAGGGCAGGTATAGAGTTCTCAGGAAAGGATAAATCTCTGTTTCAACAGTTGGAGTTGGAGTCGGAATAGCATTGTTTGCACGCACCTAGCATGAAAAATATATCTGATGCTAGGATCGCTTTAAGCATGCAATTACATTGTAAACATTTCTACCTGGTTGTGATCTGCTAGCTTTATTCCTTTTCATTTTTTTTTTTATTCCCTGTAGTTTGTTTTTGATATGCACCTACAATTCAATCTCTGTGATACCTGAGATTATTTTTGCTTTAAAATTGTTACATAAATCATTGATAAATTGCCTGTCATGACAGCTCTGGCTTGAAATGTGCTATTGACAACATTTCTTTGTAAAAGGCTTATAGAAATAATGAAATCTAAGCACAGGCTGTGGTGCTCCAAAGTATTTCTTTGGTGGAAACCTATACAGAGTTCAGACTGTAGTCCTGCTCCAGCACTCCAGCTAAATATTATTACACTGTAATTGTATCGTGTCTAGAGTTTATTGTTTCAAGAAGCCAGTACATCTAAGTTATGGAAACAAACATTTCCTTTAGACTTTAAATTCCTTCTTTAGCAGGATAGAATTCTTTAAAGGAAAAATGGGATATTATCCTTGAGCAATAATAGGAATGTGAAGGTATGCAACATATGGAAAACAGCTGACTGAAGCTGAATTCATTTATGGTCTCAGTGTATTTGTTTCAGCACAGGGGAGCAACATGTGGAATAGGTTACTCAGAGAGCACCACCTAGTGTAAAGTCCTCATTGCAAAACAGATATTCCAGGATAAAAACAAAGAGCATGTTAAAGTGCATGTCGCTTCTACAAAACAAATAAGCGCCTGATATATACAGGACATGGTTTTAGTAATCCATGTTCTTAGTCTGCTTGTCTTCAGCAACCTGTTTGTGGGCTTTCTTGTGCATCATCTTTCTTCTGGGACGACAGCCATGCAGACCAATCTGATGCAGTGTGCGGCGTATGGTCTGAGCACTGACAGGCTGACCCCCCCCCCCCC
>NW_017306494.1:1357043-1359434 GCF_000935625.1 Nanorana parkeri
CCTCTGGATATGACGCTGAGCACGTGCACTCAACTTCTTTGGTCGACTATGGCGAGGCCTGTTCTGAGTGGAACCTGTCCTGTTAAACCGCTGCATGGTCATGGCCACCGTGCTGCAGCTCAGTTTCAGGGTCTTGGCAATCTTCTTATAGCCTTGGCCATCTTTATGTACAGCTACAATTCTTTTTTTCAGATCCTCAGAGAGTTCTTTGACAATGGGGTGCCATGTTGAACTTCCAGTGACCAGTATGAGAGATTGAAAGCGATAACACCAAATTTAACACACCTGCGACCTTGTAACACTAACGCAGGGGTGGCAAACACAAGGCCCGCGGGCCGAATCCGGCCCGCCACACCAACTGCGTGTAAGAAAAGAAAAAAAAAAAGGGGGGGGAAAAGCTGTGAGTGTCCATCTCCGGTCGATGCGCTGATGTTAGATCGCACACCCCTCTATGGCGACCGGGGGGCAATATTATAGCCATCCGCTGGATTTATTATTGTATATATCTCTAAATTTTTTACTTTATTAAATGTGATGTATCTTGGTTTCCTCGACGCGTTTCATGGTAATTCACTTCTTCAAGAGTAGGCTACACTTTTCTACAATACATCATTTTCATTAACACATATCATTGCATAATGTCAATTAAAATAAAGAAAGGGGACAGAGTCACTTTAAAGTATTTAAGACTTAAAGCGGATCTTTACCCCTTTCACTATAAATCACATCATATTACATTCATTAGTTAAATAAACATATTTTTCTTTTAGTTACATTTATTGTTTTTCCACTTCCTGGTTAAGCATTAGTGATGCAGCCGTGCTGAAGGTTACTTCACATGGCATTGCTGGGAAATCTCATCTGTGAACGGCAAAATCTCACGAGATCTCAGGGAAAGGCTTTTTTTCCCCCTGAGATGATGTGCATGGTCACATGTTCTAGAAAAAGGTGTGAGAGTTTCAACAAGTAAAGGGAAATGGATTAATCTGCCCTTAGTAAAAATGGCCACCATGAGAAGACTGGGGTGGAAAATAAAAATAAGGTATGCAAAGAATACAAAGCCGGCAATTATCTAGAAGTATGTGATTGTAGCTTGTCATTACTAAACATTTCTAAAGGTGTATTTGTTGTCAATTCAAAGTTATGGTTAACTGGATGATATTTAGTTTGACATTTAGTACACAGTGAAGCGCTGTGTATTATAAACAACTATCATGGCTTTTTTTCCCATAGAATATTGTTATTTTAACTCACCCTACCTCTACATTTACTTTCATCCTTTTTGCATTTCAGGGCTGCTGATTTCCTCATTGTTATGACTGACTTCCTGATAGTGACAATGGCGGACCAAGCCTACTCAATGCATCAGCAAGGCCGCTTGCAGTCTCATTAAGGGATATACGTGCATACCTCCCAACTTTCTAAGATGAGAAAGATGGAAACCTTCCAGCACAATGTGTTTAGGCAGTAGACAAGGATATGTAGTGTAGTGTCTAGCAGGCCAGTTGCGGGGGGGGGGAGGCAGGTGTGTGCCCACCCTCCCTCCTAAACAATACCAGGCCACATCTCCTTAACATGGGGGGGAAGTGCCTTAACAGGAGGGACTCCCCTGGTACCTTGTCCCCATGTTGATGAGAACAAGGGCCTCTTCCACACAACCCTGTGCCAGTGGTTGTGGCGGTCTGCAGACGAGGGTCTGATTGGAATCTGATGTCGCGCTCCCCCGTTTACATGTGTAAGTACATGACATCACCAGCTATACCCTGACTTTGTTTACATTCTGCTGCAGGGCCCAGAGCTGTCATTTGTTGATAGTCTCCCGTCGGGTGCAGATGTGTCCATCGTTATGCAGGTTTTTTTTCTTTCGACAGTCGGTGAGTGTAATTTACCGTAAATGAGGAGGTTCTGTATTGCTACACGTTGTGATGTGCAATGTGGGACTTTTTGGGGGGCTTTTTATTTTTTTAGTAAAGGACTTGTCGAATGTTTCTGTATCATTATTTGCATTACATTATTATCATTGTGAATGAGTAGGGGTACTATGTATCCTTACTAATTCACAATTGGTGGGAGACCTGTGGGCCCCCTTTATTCCAAAAGGGGGTTTCCAGATTTCCGATTAGCCCCCTGTCTGTAGACCCCCACAACCATGGGGCAAGGACCAATTCTTCCCATGCTAAGTGAATGTGGCCTGGTATGGTTCTGGAGGGGAGAGGGGGGCGCATGATCATTGTCCTAACCTCTTTCCTGTCCTTTCTGGTAATGGATTTGGGGGGATCTAGATCAATTTTTTTTGCATAGAGTTCCCATTTAAAATCCATACCATACCCAAAGGCCTTGGTATGATTTTTGGGGGGAGACCACACATCTTTTTTTTTTTTTTTTTTTTAG
>NW_017306494.1:1360337-1458737 GCF_000935625.1 Nanorana parkeri
TTAGCAGACTCATCTAGTACAAGGGTCTTCTAAAGATGTAGGGAATCACCAACCACTTTGTTTAGAAACAGAACAAATTGTCCGTTAGCTGTTATTTGGCAGCAAATTAAACAACATTTTCTTTTCTTTCTGAATGTCAGTTTTGCTTAGTAGGTTATATACATTGCACAGATACGCCACTTCACAGGCAGGTTCAGAACATCCCTCAAGCATGTTATTTTAAAAAAAATTGTGCATTTTTGATTTGCCTTTAAAGCAGGATCCTCCAGATTACTGCCCAGCTCCCCATGTACATTGTTTGACAATACCTTGCCTATTAACCTAGAAAAGATTTTAAAGGTTCACCTCCTGTTGACTTCAGTGGGGTTCGGATTAAAGTTCACAACTGGCGAACATGTCAGGATGTTTGACGAACACACCGGCGAATCGAATCCAAGCACATTTGCCCATCACTAATCACCAGGTATTTTTTTAAAGACGGTACATAACTTAAAGATTGAAAGTGACTCATGAACTAACATTAACATGAAACCTTATGTGAGATTTTAGTGACTGGGTGTAGTCTATTTTAATACACTATATTTTTTTAGATATATTATACAGCAATTTACGATGTACAAAGAATCATTTGCATTAGATGCTGTCCTGAGAAGCCTGAAATTTGATGCACGTGTTTTACACAAAGACAAGTACACGTATACACTTGAGCTAGTTTGGTTAGAAACCTTTTACCCTACCAGTATCACTTTCGGTACCACTATGAAAACATTGCTGAGTAAGAATGTTTCAGGCTGTAAACATTACACAAACAGCAAAAATAAAAAAAAATTAAAAAGGCACATTTCCAAGCTGAGCCCTCATACCTTTTATTCCCTGAATAATGCTGTGTTTTGTTATTGTGTCCTTTATTCTTAACAATGGCTGTGTTTCACTGCATACCTGGCAGAAAAAAAAACACATTGAAAAATATGTATTTATATCTTTCGTATTCATTGGAGCAGCTGCGGCATTACATTAGTAAAGTCTAACTTTCTGGAATAGGCCTAAGTGGACCTTGCACTTCCCCAATGAACTCCTGAAGAAAGACATAATTGCACTAATTGCACTTTTAACTATTCAATTAATAAAGATATACTAACTCACTTACTATACTTACTTATCTTACACTTACCCTCCCGGAGGGCAGGATACCCAACGGCAGTTCTTCCACTAGTTCTTCGGCCGCTCCTTTACTGTCCTTCAGCCACCCTGATTCAATCGTAATCGGGAGCTGGCTTCCTCTGCTGGGTTCTTCCTAATGAAAATCTGGTGCTGTCTAATGTTTTTACGGTGGTGTTGTATTTACTTATTTTACTGTATTTGGTGAATGAATAGGGGTAACAACTACCCTTTACTCATTCACAAGGGGGGGGGTGGGGATCCAGATGCTCTATTTATGAAAGGGGCACCCAGATTCAGATGAGCCCCCCTGCCAGCAGACCCCCACAACCACTGGACCAGAGTTGTGGGGAAGAGGCCTTTGTCCTCATTAACATGGAGGACCAGAGCTACGAGACAAGGCTACTAAATTTAAACATGTTCACATTGGAGGTGAGGAGATTAAGGGGGATATGATTTCCATGTACAAGATATTCAATGGTGGCAGCAACATTAGCGATAAACTGTTTAAAATTAACTCCATTACAAAAACTAGAGGCCATCACCTAAAATTGGTGGAAAAAAAATTCCAGCACAAGGGGCGAAGGGGGTTCTTCACAGTAAGATCAGTTAGGGTCTGGAACTCACTGCCACAGACAGTGATTTCAGCAAATAATGTGGAATTGTTCAAGAAACTTTTGGACGATTTCTTAAAGGACCATAATATACAGGGGTACAGGTACTCCTAGAATGAGATCCTAATAGGTTGGACTTGATGGACTAATGTCTTTATTCAACCTCAAATACTATGTAACATGGGGACAAGGTGCTTTGCCAGGGGTCTCCCCATTTTCTGCTCTGCTAGGCTGCTGCTCGGATCAGGGGTCTGGTAAAGGATTTTAGGGGGGCAACCCCCCGCTTTTTTTAATTATTGTTTGTGCAGACTGTCAAAAGTTCAGAGATCTATGAAAGAATTAACAAAATTTTGCAGGACTTCATTAATTCATGCAAAGATCTGTATCTGCCTCCTTGAACATGTAACAATGCATGGCATCTGAGGGTAAAAAATGCTTCCCCCCCATTCCCAAGAGCTCGCAGTTTGCAGACAAGATCTTCCTGGAAGGCACAGGTGATATAGCCTTCCAAGGGTGTAGCTGTGAGGTCCTGGCTACATCACCTGTCCCTAATAGACCAGGAAGTGTAATTCAAGTAAATCTTTGATTTAACAGATGATTTGCAGATGTTTTGGGATCAGCATGCAGAGGTGCATGCACCGTAGATTTTTACTCTTAGGGGGGAAAGGTCCGCTTCAAGCTTTACAGACACAGAAAAATGAAATTGCTCAGTCTGGAAAATGGCTTTTCGGGTTATTTACTTCAGCTCAATACAATAATTTTCATGTTCCCCCTTCAATCAAGAGGAATTCTCCATCCCTTTTGCTGGTTTTCATTTCCTTGATTTTCAGTTAAGATGATCTAAAGGCTTGAATCAAATCTCTAATTACAATCATTTTCTTGAATCTCACAATGGAGGCACTAACAAGTCTTCTGCCACCCCTGGAGAGAAGATGAGTAGAGCTCCACAATTCCAGTCACGTTGGGATCTGAAAACTCACTGTGCTGTGTATGTATGGATATATATACTAGCAAAAGTGTGCCCACTGAATACAGAAGAGAACATCTCTGCAGTGGCAGCAAGCAAAGAAGTTTGCATTGGTACAGCGGATCTGAGTGCTGGGGAGGTTTCAGGCATGGCGTTGAGAAGGGGGGTGCAGGCACAATGGTGATCAAGGAACATGGGGAGGGTTGGTTGCAGGCACTGTTCTAAATGGTGCCTCCACAAGGGGCAGAGGTCTGGTGGTATGAACTGCCAGGTCTGAGGTTACAGTGCCCGTGTGGGCCATAGTAGAAGCTGAAGGGTAGGGAGGTGATGTGAATTGAAGGAACCAGAAATTAGAAGGCCATGTGCATTGCAACACAGACTTACCTGCTGCTGAGATTATTGTGGATGTGCTTCCTGCTGGGTATGGCTGTTGTGGATGGCAATGGTCTGTATTTAAATTTCGATGCTATTATGCATGCTTAATAGCCACACAATTTTACTACCTTCCTACCCCTACTGCACTTACACAAGGTATTGCTTGCCATTTTAGGTTATCCCAAAGATTCTACACTACCCCCAGAGTGAACCTGAAACGATTTTTACAGATACCGGCAATCAGTTCCTGACATAAGAACCCTCCAGTCACTAGTAACCTATTTGTGGCTATTACATGTCACATATCCTACTAAAGAGAGCCGATAAGGTATTGACCATGGGAGACTTCCTGTGGTGGGTGATGATTGTTACTATGTGCAGAGAGCACTGTAGTTAAGAGGAGATCCGCAGCACTGTCACTAAATGCTGGGTCCTGCTTCCTACACGTGCACAATAGAGCCCCAATAGACTTCTATTGTTTAGCAGACTGATCAGTCGCCTGGCCCCATACAAGTCCAAGGTGTACATGTGCAGGCAGCAAATAGTAGAAGGCATGTCAGCCACAGGTAAACATTGTGACAGAACATCAGTGGACTGTGAACAGTGGTGCCAGACCTGTGGAGTATACAGCAGATGAGGAGAAGAATGGGCTTGTTCAGCACAGTGGGAGGTGGGAAAATGTGTGGAAACATTCAGAAAATGCTGTTTGAAAGTTTCCTTAATCGTTTAAATTAAAGATTTATTAAGCTGGAAGTTTTTAAAACATATGGAAAGCATATACTGCCAGCCAGGTTTGGAAGCACCCTCCTAAAGCCCTTTTAGTCTGCACATCACATGGCCAGCAGTGCAGATCAAAATATTGCGTTGCATTTTATCAAGAATGAGCTGCCATTGCACAGCAATGGAAAAAAAACACAGATCTGCACCTTATTTTTATTGCAGCAAACCCCAACACAAGGCACTTGCGCATTAGGGAGCCATTCTAAAGAAATTGCATTGGAATGCACCACACAGAATGAATTTAGGAGGCCTAAAGTATATAGTTTTACTTTCAATAACTTAATCCTAATCACCCTTTTCCCCACGCTAACTAAACCCCTTTGCCCTAACTTGCTGTCCAATAGCCTTCACCAAACTGGGTGGCACTGAGTCAGAGAAGCCTCCCTGCACACTTAAAAGTTAAAAGCTTCTGCATTTGAGCCTATGATGAACTTCTGGCACTCTGCACCCTGACATTGAATCTCCCTCCTCCTCAGCACCCCTACTACTTCACCACCCAGGACCCTTGAATGTTCACTTTTCTGCCACCCAGCACTCTTACCACTGCTCCCTGACCAAATAGCAACAGTTTCAGGCATCCTTGCTCTTTATAGGTCTCAAAGTAACATACAGTCATATAAAGCAGAAGACTGGTAGAGGAATGTAAGACTATTTGTTATACACCTCTTCTTCTTCTGCTCGCTTCTTCAACTGTTACTGTTTTTGGATTTATATATCTTATATATCTTTAAATAAATTCTGGCCATAAGAAAACAACAAGGAAAATATTCAAAATGTATTAAATTGGACCACTTTTTCATCTGGGCTCATTTTCTTTATATTATAGAGCTTTTGTAACTCCATTATCGGCACAATACAGTGGTGAAGCACATCTGTCCCCTATTGTGTCACGTATGTAAGATTTTGATATCTTCTCAAATGATTAATATTTAAACTAATTTTACATACTTTAATGGTACCAGCAATAATGTATGATATATTTACTGATCATTATAGAAAGTGACCCAATACTGAACCATGTACAAATATAAAGTTGAGAGTAGATATGTAACCGCAAAAAATGTGTTTCATTTCGGATCGATTCAGATCTTTATTTCTTTCGTTTTTTGGATTCTGAATCCGAAATTTGATTCAGTTCGTTATTCAGATTATGGATCCGTCAGAATTTTCATTTCAGAACGATCCGAATGTTCGTCTAGGATCTATTCAGATGGGGTTCTTTAATTATAAATGAACTTATTATTTTATTTATTGTTTGGTCATTTTAGTTCTGACACCTTCTGCTCTCCTACTGCTTTTATCGACTCTCTCTACTCCACCACATGAAGTCACATGACTGTGCCTGTAATGCAACCCCCAAGAGCCAAAAAAAACCCATCTGATTGGGCAGAGAACAGTCACATGTCCGAAATAGTTTAATTTTGAACAAAATTCTGATGGATCCAAATTTTTGTTAAACATACATTTGGATTTGTTTGCATTCGGACACATTTTAATTCTGAAATTTGGATGCATCTGAATGTCCAAATTTAACAAAATTTTTATAATGATCCATTTGGAATGAAAAGAAATTGACATGTCTAGCTGTGTTTATATTATAGTGACAGGTATGGTAAGCTATCCTTAAACTATTTGACATGTATGGGGCAATCAGTATTAGGCTCTGTGACAGATTATACTAATTCAGGCTTTATATATAGATGTGGCTGTTGATCCCCCCTAGTGTTGGTCTTTGCACTTGTCAATGGACTTTACTTAATGGCAACCTTGGACATGTGACTCTATTGTTCTCCCTCCACTATATGAAGATATTCTGTGATGTAAGACCATGGTTTAATTTGTTGATTATCATAAGTATAATGTAGCACATCATGTTTAATATTTACTGTATATGCTTTATAGATCCATAAGGTCTGTGATGTATAAATTCTAAAGTATACTGTGATAGTGGAGATAATGTGTGAGAATCAATGAGACACATCAAAGTTGTTTGGAGAAAAGTCACTTTTATTTTATTTGATGTAAATGTATATCTTTAAGAGGATTTTTTAACTGTATAAAAATGTAAATAAAGTTATAACAGTGGCATGTTTTATATGGGTACCTTAACAGTCCACCAAACCTTTGTATTTTGCGTGCAATCTACAGTAAACTCTCTGTTATCAGGTATTCAGCTAACCGGAACTCCCATCTAACCAGCACAAAAAAATCCCCTGTGTACTCACTGATCTGCTGATCTGCCACCTTCTAGGAGAGGAAGAGAGGGATCTGGAGCAGGGAAACGTAGAGGAACAAAAAGTGCTGGATTATCCTGGGAATGAGTGTCTGAATGATCTCTGGAAAGTGCTGTGTTATCCTGGAAACGGGTGTCTGATCGATCGTTTGTGAATGTGCTGTGTTATCCTTTGAACAAACGCCACCTAGTGATCTCTCCCAGTACTGCACTGTATTACTAATGATTCAGAGTACAATATACTGTTATGATATGGTACAGTATGGGGTACAGTATAGCATTAGTTAGACCTATTTTTTATTGTAACTCTCAAGCAACCAGAAACTAGATTAATCCAGAATCTACCAATCCCCGTGGATGCCGGATAACAGGGAGTTTACTGTTTTTGGATGTAGTAACCCCCCGTTTTGGTGTAATTCATCTGTTTAGAAAAATTGATGAATAGGAACATATAACAAAAATAAAATAGGTGTTATCCCAATTTGGAAATACACTTTAATGTACCCAGATCAATGAATGCAGAGCCGAACTGAGGATCCTATTGGTTTTCCTGAAGATGCAGTGCAGTTCCGGCTCACAGCACAGACATGTAATTAGCATAAGAACAGAGCAGCTATATGTGATGAAAGGACACTATTTTGTGAAAAATATTAATGTCTCATTAGAGCTTGTAAGAATTCCTGCCCTGATGATATTAATGAGATATTTGATGCAGAGAATGAAGTCCTATTTAGCAAGCTGATCAGATAATCTGACACGTCTTAAAGGGAACCTGCAGAATTCTGCAGCATTCGGGATATAAGCAGAATGCTAGAAAGCATAGTCTGCTGTACGTAGAAAATTCAGGGCAGTAATCACAAAATGAATATATAATAGCATAACACATGACATTGCTAGCAACATTTATCTAGCATATGCAATAGTTTATTTTTTATGCTACTATTTTACAGCTAAACTGTAGGCAGAGAAAAAAAAACTACCAGTTAATGCAACTATGTATTCATTCAAAACACATGTATTATGTAAATTCAACTACTGTATGTACCTGAATTTTAATTTGGTGTTAGTCTAACTGGGTTAGAGAGGGCACCACTAGGAGCCAATCACAATGGATGCATGCAAATGTTGACAAGGAACATGCTGACAGTAGGAGAGAACAAAGGCATAAGCTCATCAGTCAGCTGTTTCTCCTTTGCTGTCCAGGTGACCAGGCTGTATTGCTTAAAAGAGAACTATGGGGTAAGTGTTTTTCCCCATAGTTCTCTTTAGGGTGACAGGAGGACATATACTAACCTCCTCCCGTGACCCAAAGCTCAGTATATCGTGGGCTATTGCCCGCGATATACTGAGAGCGCCCCAGCCGGGACGGATCCCGACAATGCTCTCGAGATCCACCCAGCTGCGTGAGTAATAGCTGGCTCTGCCTATCTAGAGGCAGAGCCAGCTGTGCCCGCCTCCTCCCCCGTTCGTTCGTTCCTCCACTCAGCGCTGAAGGATCGGAGAGGAGAGGGGGGAATCCCTACGGGGAGCAGTGACTGACAGTCACAGCTTACTGCAAGGAGATGATCAGGAAATGAGCGGATCGGTTGCATGTTTCTGCTCAGTTCCCGATCAATAGAGCCGACGTGTGACATCTTCTTTGTCACAGGTCGGCTCTAACTATGAGGACGAGTGGAAATCACTCACCTCATAGTTCTCCTTTACTGAGACCTTGTCAAGAGAGAATTAATTTTAACAAAAATCCTCCCATAAGGTTGTGGGCCAGAAAAGCTATTGTTGATGCTCCAAATATTTAGCACACAGAAACCAGCTTTTTTTTTTTTGCACCAAAAATTAGTCTTATTTGAAGGGTTTGAAGTAAGAGATGTGACTAGAGAGCTAATTGTTTAAAAAAATCCCATGTGGGGCTATTTGCACAACAAATCAAGAGGATGATGACAAAAGACACATTCTACTTTCTACATTCTACTATGCGCCTAGTAAACTATATGCACTGCAACTTAATATTCAATTTGACGTGCAATGTCACATGTGACAATTTGTGTTCCTCAATAACCGCCAATCTTCATTAATCTGGCCCTGTATGTGTATATAAAACGTGTTTTATACATGTTTTTTACCTATAAAGAACTGCCATTGTGTAGACAGCGAAAAACCCTGAGACTGCTGCTGGGCACTGCCACTTTAGTATTCCCCTTTGGTCTTTTCCCTGTAAGAACATAAAAGTTTTTGTAGGGAGGTGAGGGGAGGAGCTGAGGAGCTGGGCCAGCAATTAGACATTCCTAGAAGAGAAGAGGGCTACTTCATGCAAGAAGGGAGGGGGGTTTCAAGGAAACCGACGCTTCCTGAAGTAGTCACATTTTCTAGCGAGTTGTAAGCACATTGCAAGAGAAAAAAATTAATTTCCATTAATTAATGGAAAAGAAAACAGTGCAAGTAAACATTTAAAAAACCTGATTGTTCTCTGCTTTTTCCTGCGAAGGTATAACATTATTTTAATTGTGTATTTAGCTGTTCCCTTGGAGTTTAGCTTTAAGTTACTTTATCTGAGTTTATTACATTGTTTAGAATCCTTTAGGGCTCGTGTACAAGGGCTGCGCTGTATCTACCATGACTAAGGTAGCTCAGAGGTCCCCTTTAACTACTTAATGAAAATGTAAAAGTTCTTGTTGCACTCCTTACCGGGAATCCCAGCCGATGGGGAGGGTGTACGTAATGACTGCGGATGGCACAGCTGTATACATAGGATGGTTGTGAAGAATGTCACCTGCACACCGAAGATCCTTTTAGAATCACCAAATGTTCATTTTATTGAACAAATTGTCAAAATGGAAACAAGCGCTTTTGGGACCTCGCAGGGTCCCTTCATCAGTCCTTAACATCGGCCTTAAAGGAGAACTACGGGGTTAAGGCTTTTCCCCATAGTTCTCCTCAGGGTAACAGGAGGACACAAACTAGCGTCCGCCCATCACCCTAAGCTCAGTATACCGCGAGCTGCAGCTCGCAGTATACTGAGACGCCGCAGCCGGAGCGGATCCCGACAATTATGCCGGGATCCGCCCAGCTGCGTGAGTGACAGCTGGCTCTGCCTATCTAGAGGCAAAGCCAGCTGTACCCTCCCCCTCCCCCGTCCAATCCGCCAGTCAGCGGGGGAATCCAGCCCCTCCCCCTGTCACAGCAGAGAGCTGTGACAGGATCGAGAGGTGAGCGAACGGCGGTATGTGTTCACTCACCTCCCGATCTACTGAGCCGACCTGTGACAGTCTCATTGTCACAGGTCGGCTAGTTCTCCTTTAACATCGGCTTTAACATCGATGTTCGAGCCTGATGAAGGGCCCTGGCGAGGTCCTGAAAGCGGTTGTTTTATGGGAAGAAGGTCGTGTCTCAGATGAGGGGGAAAGTAGAGAAAGTGAATATGAAAAAGTTTGGTGAATATAAAGAATTTAAACCAAAAAATTGTTACAAGTGGCAACATTGTGAACTTTGTTATTTTGTTGTATATCATGATAATATACAAATATAACAGAAGGAAGTGATCATTTAATGATCAAGAAACTATGTGGATGTGAAACAGCAATTATGATCATCAGTAGCGCCATCCATTATGAATCACTTTGAGATCTCTAAGGCATGATTCCATTGCAGTGACGCATATGAACCTATAATAAATATATACACTGGATTATTTTTACTGTGGCTGTGACATCTAGGAATATATGATATAAGAGGTAACACTGTACCTGTACAAGGACATTGGCATAATATCACATTTTCAATATACTTGCTGGATTGGGAGGTATTTTAATACATTTTAATAGTGTGTTGTATGTCATTTTCTGAGTTTTAATAATTTAATAATTCATATTCAATAATTTGTGCAATAATACTTTAATACATTGTATATAATAAGGATAAGGTTTGATGATCTCTATTTTTTAGTATTTATTTGTAGATGTAAGTTTGCTGCACAGCCTATTCCTCTGGTATAGCTGACTTCTCACTAGTCACAAAGGATATGAACCCACTATGTTTGCATCAAATGCATTTGCAAACTCAGTTGTCATCTTATAAAAGTAGCAGTGAGATCATCACTGGGCCGGACATAGCCTAAGCAGAGAGCAGAGCTGTCGGAGGGAGCCAGCAGGCTGCCGGCAGAAAAATACAGGAGGAGGCGGATACAAGACCGGTCATCCTCCACAAGGAAAGAGAGAAGCAGTGACTGGTCTTTATTACAGGAAGCTCCTGCTCAATGGCAAAGTTTAAAGCTGCAGTACTGCTCAGATTTGGAAGAGATACACAACGCTCACCAAGATTTAAGTAAGAACACACATGCCTTTCCTCTTGCTCACTGCTGCTGTCTTTCCTCTTTCCCTTACTGCTCCTTTTTGTGCTCTGCTCTTTCTCTATCATCCTCCATGACCATATCCCAGTAAGGACAGGCACCTGTCTGTGCCTTCTCTGTACATAGCCAAAGGTCAACTTCAATAAATTGCTTGAGTTATACAATGGTGTAGCTCTTTGTGTGGGACCTTGAGAACCAGGTTGGCTTTTTCTATGATTCTGCTCAAGGGTGTAGGTGCTTAGGGATCCTCTGGTTGACATGTATGTGCACTCTGCATTATGTCTCCGATGGTGTGTCACTGGATTACTTTTCTGTGGTTGCACTAAAATAAATAAAATGTTATTCTTTTAAATATACATGCCTGATGCCTTTTCTATTTAGACAATGTTTGCTTATCCTGGAGTTCAATTGTAAAAAGATTGCTGGACAGGAAGTCAACTACCGTATACATCAGAAAATGTTCTTAACCACTACGCTGGTTTAGTTTAAGTATCCTCTGATAAAAAATAGCATTGTACAAACTCTAACCGAACCAGAGGTGTGCCAAGGTGCAGTAGGTGCACAGAAGAGGCTAACGTCCAAGCACTCAGTTTACCCCTAGTTAGAAAATAGCTTTTATCTAGAAAAAATATATAGGATGTCTTTCAAATACACTGCCTGTCCAAAAAAGTCACATACTCCTAATATTTCACTGGACCGTCTTTAGCTTTAATTATGGCACACATTCTCTGTGGCATCGTTTCAATACGCTTATGCAATGTCACAACATTTATTTCCATCCAGAGTTGCATTCATTTTTCACCAAAATGTTGTAGTGATGATGGGAGAATTGGGACAACTGTGTAAAGTCTTCTCCAGCACATCCCAAAGATTCTCAATGGGGTTAAGGTCTGAACTCTGTGGTGGCCAATCCATGTGTGAGAATGATGTCTCATTCTCCCTGAACCACTCTTTCACAATCTGAGCCCGATGAATCCTGGCATTGTCATCTTGGAATATGTCCAATGTGCCATCAGGAAAGAAAAAATCTATTGATGGAAAAACCTTGTCATTCAGTATATTCAGGTAGACAGCTGACCTCATTTTTTGGGGGTCATAACATTGCTGAACCTGGACCTGACCAACTGAAGCAACCCCAGATCATAACACTGGGTGGTGACTTTTTTTTTTTTGGCCAGGCAGTGTATATACAGTATGTAAGCTACACATCACTAGCACGGTGCCTATTTTTTGTCATTGATGAACAAGTAAAAAGCAAAGCAATGTGATCCTCCATATCTGGACACGATAATGTCATAAGAATTTGCATTGCATATGGAAGAATCAGCGGAAAAGCCATTTGGAAGCATGGCAGCAGTGCAGAGTCACTATCTCCAGTTTCATCGCCTGGTTGGGACATGAGGGTGAGGGCTTACTATCAGATCTTATGCTGCTTATATTACTTATTCTGCTGTGTCTGCCTTTTATGTTGGGAACTAGTTGTCATATGGGTGGAAAAGTCTGACACTGTTAATGCCATTATCTTGATCATTCACCTTGAAGTATGATTTTTTTCCCCACGATGGTTAAATAAAAACTCTTAAAGGAGAACTATGGGGTAAGTGTTTTTCCCCATAGTTCTCCTAAGGGTAACGGCTGGACACAAACTAGCGTCCTCCCGTGACCCAAAGCTCAGTATACCGTTAGCTACAGCTTGCGGTATACAGAGACCGCCGCAGCCAGGACGGATCCTGACATTACAGTTGAGATCCACCCAGCTGCGTGAATGACAGCTGGCTCTGCCTATCTAGAGGCAGAGCCAGCTTTACCCGCCCCCTCCCCCGTCCGTTCCGCCAGTCAGCGCTGGAGGATCGGAGCGTGGAGGGGGGGAATCCCTGCAGGGGGCCGTGAGTGACAGTCACGGCTCCCTGCAGGGACATGATCGACAATTGAGCAAGCGACGGTATGTGTTCGCTCACTTCCCGATCTATTGAGCCGACGTGTGACAGTTACATTGTCACATGTCGGCTTGAACTATGAGGTTGAGTGAAAATCACTCACCTCATAGTTCACCTTTAAACAGAACAGGTTTGCTTGTTGCAGGGGTGACAACTGCCTTAAGCTGGCCATATTCTACATACAGGTGAAACCTGTAATTAGAATATCGTGCAAAGTTCATTTATTTCACTAATACAACTTAAAAGGTGAAACTAATATATGAGATAGACTCATTACATGCAAAGCAAGATAATTCAAGCCGTGATTTGTCATAATTGTGATGATTATGGCTTACAGCTCATGAAAACCCCAAGAACCCCAAATCCACAACCTCAAAAAAGTAGATTATTACATGCAATCAATAAAACAAGGATTGTACATAGAACAATATCGGACCTCTGAAAAGTACAAGCATGCATATGTACTCAGTACTTGGTTTGGGCCCCTTTTGCAGCACTTACTGCAATTACTTTTGCACGATATTCTAATTATTCGAGTTTCACCTGTACAGTGCATTCAGAAAGTATTCAGACCCCCATCACTTTTGTCAGTTTTGTTATGTTGTAGCCTGATACTACAGTTGTTTAAATTCTTTTTTTCCCCTCATTATTCTACAATCAGTACTCCATAATGACAAAGTGAGAACAGAATTTTAGAAATGTCTGGGAATTTATTAAAAATAAAAAAAACTCATTTCACATGTACTTAAATACTCAGACCCTTTATTCAGTACTTTGTTGAAGCACCTTTGGCAGCAATTACAGCCTCGAGTCTTTTTGAGTACGACGCAACAAGCTTTGCACACCTGGATTGGGGGATTTTCTGCCATTCTTCTTTGCAAACCCTCTCAAGCTCAGTCAGGTTGGATGGGGACCGTTGGTGGACAACCATTTTCAAGAGATGTTTAATAGGGTTCAAATCAGGGCTCTGGCTGGGCCACTCTAGGACATTTACAGAGTTGTCCCTAATCCACTCCTGTGTTGTCTTGGCTGTGTGTTTAGGATCATTGTCATGTTGGTAGATCAACCTTCGGCCCATTCTGAGGTCCTAAACGCTGTGGAACAGGTTTTCATTGAAGATATCTCTGTACTTTGCTCCATTCAGCTTTACCTCAACCCTGACCAGTCTCCCAGTCCCTGCTGCTGAAAAACACCCCCCACAGCATGATGCTGCCACCACCATGCTTCACTGTTGGGATGGTATTGGGCAGGTGATGAACAGTGCCTGGTTTCCTCCAGACATAACACTTAGAATTGAGGCCAAACAGTTCAATCTTGGTTTCATCAATCTTGTTCCTCACAGTCAGAGAGTCCTTCAGGTGCTTTTTTGCAAACTCCAAGCAGGCTTTCATGTGTTACTAGCCACTCTGCCATAAAGGCCAGATGGGTGGAGGTCTGCAGTGATGGTTGTCCTTCTGGAACTTTGTCCCATCTCCACACAGGATCCCTGGAGCTCAGTCAGAGTGTCCATCGGGTTCTTGGTCACCTCTCTTACTAAGGCCCCTCTCCCCTGATTGCTCAATTTGGCCGAGTGACCAGCTCTGGTTAGAGTCCTGGTTGTGCCAAACTTCTTCCATTTGAGAATTATGAAGGCCACTTTACTCTTGGGAGCCTTCAGTGCAGCAGAAATTATTTTTTTTAGCCTTTCCCAGATCTGTGCTTTGCAATAATCCTGTCTCTGAGCTCTGCCGGTAGTTCCTTTGACCTCATACAGTAGCTTTTGCTCTGATTGGGAATGCATTGTCAGCTGTGAGGCCTTCTATAGAAGGGTGTGTGTCTTTCCAAATCATGTCCAAGCAATTTACCACAGGTTGACTCCATTGCGGAGATGTTTCTACACCTTGGTTGATCAAGAGAAATGGCAGGCACCTGATCTAAATTTCAAGTGTTGTTGCAAAGGGTCTGAATGTGATATTTCAGTTTTTTAATTTTTAATACATTCGGAGACATTTCTAAAATTCTGTTTTTACTTTCTCATTATGGAGTACTGAGTGTAGATTAATGAGAAAAAAGAATTTAAAAAAACTGTATCAGGCTGCAACATTACAAAATTGGAAAAAAGTGAAGGGGTCTGAATACTTTCTGAAGGCACTATACTATACACTGAGTGGCCAGATTATTATGACCACCCCATCAGTACTTCGTTGGGCCACCTTTTGCCTTCAATACTGCAGCGATTCTTCTTGGCATTGACTCCACAAGATGTTGAAAGGTGATGCATGCAGATTGTACTAAAAAATGTGTAGAAAAAGAGCACACACTTACATTTGAATGGGGGAGGACCAGGAGAGGGGCGGCCTTACAGGAGGATCGAGTGGTCCAGGATCGGAGGCTGGAGGAGTCGCAGGAGATGCCGGCCGTGGTTGGAGAGTGGAGAACTAATGACCGGAGGGAGAGGCGAGGCAGTGCAGAGACTGTATCCGTGTCACTCTTGTGTGGACCGGAGTAGGGGCGGTGTGTGGGCGGAATGCTTGGTTTTACTCAATGGTGCTTCAGCTGAACAAACACCTGTCTCTGCAGCTGTCAGGACGATGCTTGGAACAGAGAGCGGTCCTGTCCCTAGGGGTCTGGTAATAGCGGCGCGTGTAGCGTCTGACCGTATGTGGGGGAAACTGGTAAAAAGGCTGTTAAAGATAGCCTGCTCTGCGAGTCAGGAGTAGAGAGAAGACTCGGGAATCACCGGGGAGCGACGCGTTTCGAGGAAACCTCTTTCTCAAGCTCTAACGGTGAGAATCGTTTTTGAACATGCTCATTAGACAAAAGACGTGTGACCGTACAGTAAAAACGGTTGCACGCCTGCCATACACTTTGCGATTATCGTACGATCGCGGGATTTCCCCACAATTATCGTGCAATAATCGCACAGTGTATGGGCACCTTAACAATTGACCGTGGAGTATTTAGTAGCAAGGAAATTTCACAGAACAACTGAATTCAATGATTTGGAGGGGTGTCCCAATACTTTTGGCAATATAGTGTGTGTGTGTACAGTAATACATATTTTTGTAACATGTACTAATTAATACAGAGATAGAGTATATGTGTCTTTTAATTCTGCCTGACATTCAGCTTTAAATATAAATTATATTTTCAAACTTCTCTAGAACGGATACAGTTCATGTGTTTTTTTGATACAGTGTAGATACTATTAAGTTCTCATTAAAAATATATATGTTTCACTTTAGATTCATGTTACCTTGTTAATATCACTACACATAACTACCTAGAGATAGCGAGGGATTAAAACCTAATGAGGCTGCAAATTATTTTCCCAAATCCCCCCCACTATCAACCATAATGATGTATCATGATAGCTGCAGTAGGGTGTAAATATCCATAACTTTGACAGAACTGAGATTATGAGGTTTTATGCTATGTCCTGATATGACTATTAAAACTGAACTTCATCCTCCCCTGAAGAGAAGTGTCTTTTTGTATGATTGTACAATAAAAATGCCAATAAATGGCCACTTTGATATTCATACATAAAATACATGGACACATAAACCCATAAAGAATATCATCTGCAGCTGCTAAACAAACATTCATGTGGGGCTATATATTTAGAAAACCTGAAATCCATGCTGGGAAATGAAACTATTTTGTATGGCTTTTCTAGGGGACTGATTTATAAACGGTTTGCTGATCTTTATGGTAGGAACAAGAGCTGTATGACCACTTGATGGAGCCCGGGGAGCATAGGAATTGCCTGGGCTCCCTGGCTCCATCTAGTGGCCATACAGTGCTGTGAATCTTGTTCACACAGTGAAGAGCGGTGCACATGGTTTATAAATCAGTCCCCAAGTCTCAAAACGTGTAAAAAAAATATGTTGCTCCCACACAGTGGTTTCTCCTTCAGAACTTAGCAATTGGGACTCATGGTGGACTACAATCTCAATACAAATTAGTAAACTAAATGGGAGATTGTAGTTACATAGTATTTGAGGTTGAATAACGACACAGGTCCAACGAGTTTAACCTTTATGTGCAAGCATGTGTGTGTGCACGAGTCCCTGTGTGGTCCAAGGTTTTTAAGTGTACCCGTAACCAGGTTATGGTCTCTGAGGAAGGCATCCAATTGGTTTTTGAATAATTCAATACTCCCTGCTGATACCACTGCTTGTGGCAGAGTACCAAAATGTAACCACTCTGACTGAGAAGAAGACCCTACGCCCTTTGTGGTTAAATCATTTCTTCACCAATTTTAGGTCGTGGCCTCTAGTTCTTGTTAGGGAGTTTACTATAAAAGGTTTACTGCTGATGTTGCCATCGCCACCAAACATTTTATAAATTAAAAATCATGTCCCCTCTTAATCGCCTCACTTCAAGCGTGCACAAGTCCAAATTTAGCAACCTTGTTTCATGGCTTTGTTCCTCCAGCCCCTTAAGTTTTGTTGCCCTTCTCTGGACTCTCTCCAGCTCCAGGACATCCTTTCTGTGGATTGGGGACCATAACTGAACCGCATACTCCAGATGAGGCCGAACCAGTGATCTATAAAGTGGCAAAATTATCCCTTTGTCTCTACAGTACATTCCATTTTTAATACAAGACAGTATTCTGCTCACTTTGTTTGCAGCAGCATGGCATTGCAAGCTATTATTCAATCTGTTGTCTACTATGACACCCACATTTTTTTCCATTTCTGACTTCCCTAGTGGAGTACCCATGGATATGTATTCCTCTTGCCTGTTTTAAACCCCAAAATGCATTACTTTACATTTATCGGCATTAAACCTCATCTGCCATGTAGTTGCTCACTCCCCAATTTTATCCAGGTCCCTCTGCAATGCTAGCATCTAAATCCATGTCTATGACCCTCCCAATTTTAGTATCATCTGCAAACACAGAAACATCGCTAATAATACCTTCCCCAATATTGTTAATAAACAGGTTAAATAGTATGGGGCCTAGTACAGAACTCTGAGGCACGCCACTCTCGACCTTAGACCAATGTGAAAAAGAGCCCTTTATCAATACTTTTTGGACACATTCCTGTAACCAGTTCTCCATCCATGTACACACCATTTCATCTAAATACACAAGCTGAAATCTGTGGACAAAGTGTTTATGTGGTACTGTGTCAAATGCTTTTGCAAAATCCAGATATA
This sequence comes from Nanorana parkeri, assembly GCF_000935625.1. NCBI lineage: Eukaryota > Metazoa > Chordata > Amphibia > Anura > Dicroglossidae > Nanorana > Nanorana parkeri. Next base: position 1,377,892 of record NW_017306494.1, read on the forward strand.
CCACATCTAGTTTTCCTCTATCCAGATCTCTACTCACCTCCTCGTAGAATGTTAGTAGGTTGGTCTGACAAGAACGGTCCTTCATGCAGTATATCCATGCTGATTATCACTTATACCTTTGTCACAAACAAAATCCACTAAATAGTCCTTTATCATTCCCTCAATTTGCATACTACGGTATATTGTTGTTAGACTGACTGGTCTGTAGTTCCCAGGTTGTATCTTTAGCCTTTTTTGAATATCAGTACTACCGTTGATTTACGCCAGTCACTTGTTACCCTTCCAGGTATTAATGAGTCATTGAAAATAAGGAATAATGGTCTTGCTATAGCCAGGCCAAGCTCTTTAAGTATCCTGGGATGCAGGTTATCAGGTCCTATTGATTTATTTGAATTAAGTTTATCATGCAAATAAAGCAAAAGGACCAGATAATCTGAACCCCAGGGTACTTAAAGATGCAGTCCATCGCAGGACTGGTGGCTACTTTACAACACACACAGAGACCATGGGGAACAAAAGTAGCCCCCCTCCAGAAGGAAGGACAGTGTCAGCACCAATTCAGAGATGATTTGAGGATCTACAGCTGAGTGATACATAAATTAGGTCCATTTTTGTTAATAGATAAGGTACTTGAATGTATTCCTCAGGTTTAACTTCCGAGTTTAGTGTCACTTTTAGATTAGGAATGCTTTATTGACGGAACACACTGAAACCACAACACAATTTATTTTCCACTTATGGTTTATTTTGTACCTCATTCATGTTCAGAATACTCTTGTCGGCAAACAGTTAGTAGCTTGTACAAATTACGTCTCTCTCCCCAAATTACTGAAAACAGCAATTATCAATCCACCGGAGAGTGTTTCAAATGTCACTTGAAACGCGTACAGCTTTTTGGAGTATTTTGGTCTTTGTCATGATTTCTCCTACCAACCTGCTCACTGGAGTTGGTGGAAATGGTAACCGATCAGCACAGATGCATTAACACGTATATAATATGTATAAAAGAAAACCACAATATTATGGCCATAAACATGTACAAGCAAAAAATCAGTAGATACATAAAGGCATATTTTAAGTGGAACTGATTTTTTCCCAATAAGGGCTCCCTACACCATCCTTACCACATTAGCACTGGAAAGTACAGACCTCTTATCAGATGATCTATAAACAGTTTAGTTTACAGCTCTTCCTCCTGTCTGGTTGGGCAGGGTACCACAAATGTCTTTGGTGGCTAACATGCACCCTGGGGTCCTAATGTGGGCCTTAGCTGCACAGTGAGCCGTGGGAGAATTGATTTGTAAAGAGATTGTGGTAGCTGTGATCTCTAGCAGTCTAATGTAGCACATCCCCAGTCACTCACTGTAACCTTTAGCATGTATTCAGTCTTCAACTACACCTGCAGCATGTCTCCAGTCTCTGGGAGTTTTTGGTAGCATTACATATACAGAATGATGTGCAGCCACAGTACAGGCCCATATAGCTTAGTACAAACACCAGTGGTTGTCAATGTACAGTCGGCTGCCTCAACTTCAATGTAGACCCGAGTATGTACTGACCAAGGGGTAGCTCTCTGCAGTCTTTTTATTACTAATGGTGGTAAGCAGGGTAAATATGGGGGGTGGTTAAATACATAATTTAGTTCCACCTCATTAAGGTAAGAAGAATTGCAATGGCAATGTGCAGTAATCCCCAGCAACCCATCCGATTCAGTTCACTGTATTTCAGTAGAGCCTGAAACATGGTTGCTATTGGTTAATACACTTTGCTAGTCATTGACCTTCCCTCTCCCTTATAGAAAAACCTGATACTATCATAAGAGGTAAAACCTCTAGTACACTGTAATGATAGTTTTTTTTAAACAATACAGACTAGCAACAAATGGAGGAAGGTTTTCTTTTGCTTGGGTGTGTTCTGTGGTCACTTAAATTATGAGACAATCAATGCGAAAAAGCATTAGGAAAAACAACGTCACATGCGTTCTGCATTATGAGTATATGCACAGGCCTTTTCAGTAGGAAGAAGCAGCAAAGAGCTACAAGGATGCAGAAAGCCACAACATCCAGAGTTCTGTAAACTCAGTGCCAGGGAGATTGCTACATACTGATGAAACACAAACTGTTTTACTGCCAAAGAAATTGCAATTCTGTTTAGCCAGTCTTATGATCAGTGATGTCTTTCCTGCCAGATGGTACAGCTAGGTCAGTCACCTCACTTTTCCCTTTTGACGTAAGCAGGAACCTCCCCAGCTAGACATATGGAAGCGGCTACTCAGACTTGTAGTCAAAAGGTGCAAGCTCTACACCATCATCACCAGTTGAAGATTTAATGACCTGGAATTAGCATGCATATGACACAGGCATGATAACAGGTTCCCATTACACAATGCAGCTTGGTAAAAGTACCCTCCCCCTGCCTTCTGATTGGATAATGAAAGAGTAGCAGCATGCAGTTGAGATTAACCCTATGCTTTCCCCCCTTTAAGCATTTTAAACAGTGTAAGTGCTGTACAAAGAAATAAAAAGATGGATTCAGGAACATATCCGACCAGTATTTAAAAAATTTGAATTATTATTTTTTTATGAATACATAGCTAGGCGTAATGGTGTTTTTGTTTTTAATATACAGTATAGCTACATGGAGTTCAGCTTTGAATGGCATCTATATCCATATCTGGTAGCATATATGTTTGGCATGAAACATATCATCTCTTCCTGGAGCCCTTTTCTTGAGGTGTGAAAGTTCACACAATACAAAACACTGAAGGGGTCGGGGCCCACCAGCAAAGCTGTGACAGTGCTGGAGGTGGGACATAATGTTTTTGCAGGCACGTCTTCGATACTGTAAATTAATCAATAACGCAAACTAGAAGAAGAGCAGTTAAATTTGTCTAAAAGACATGAGGATAATTTTTTGGGACATAACTATAAAACAGTGAATGTAACTTTCACTAGTAGGAAGTCTACCACGGTCATGTAAAACACCAGGAAGAGTCACCTGCAGTGAATATTTGATGAATGTCAGATCAACCGCTTTATAAATTTGCCCCAGTGTCCGTCCGTCCATCCAAAAGTGATATTTTAGGAATAAATGGAGCCAGTGGCGTCACAAGGGGGGTGCGGCTCGCACCTGGGTGACACCAAAATGACTCACAGTCATTTTGGTGTCACCCCACTCTGAAAAGTCGGGTGACTGTCCCCTCCTCTTCAAGATGGCCGCCGGCAGGTATCAGAATACTGTGACGTCACAACGCGCGTGCGCGATGACGTAATCGCACACGCGCAGTGACGTCTCGGCGGGGTGATACTCGGTTATCACTCCGGGTGTCACCCAGCCTCGGGACCACCCTGAATGGAGCAGGTGTACAGACCCTGTAACAGCAACCACAGAGTCCCCAAGAGTCATAAGAAATTAGCAGGTGATTTACAGCCGAAGTAAAGTTAGAAATATTGAGAGGAAAAAAAAAATTGCTGGGAGGTAAAAATGGTAAGCATAAGAGACGTTCAAAGTCTCATCTCCGGAAAAATGATTAGTCTCTCCCCCATTAATTATTTTGTTTCTGCGTACACTATACGGCAATTGCGCTGTGCAGTATCAATGCCCAGCCCATTTACAGCAGCTCTAGGGCTCCGCTCACACCTAGGCATTTTGAAACTCAAAAGGTAAGCGTGACAAAATGCTCAATACAAGGATTCCTTCTCATTTCTATGGCCCCTGTTTAAACCGGAGTGTTTTGTCATGCATTTTGTTGCACAAAGTTTGCCACTGAAATCTATGGAACCAAAACAGTGCTGTTATCTACCATAAAGTAGCTCATGCACTTTTTCCAGCGACAGGTGTTTTTCTGTTTGCAACAAAACGGCCATGTGTGAACAGGGGCCATAGAGATGAATCGAATTCCTTGACTTGAGCTTTTTGTTGCGCTTACCTTTGAGTGACAAAATGCATAGGTTTGAAGAGGGACTAAGATGCCGTGAATGGGCTCCTGTGCGCCCATCAATGGCCGAAGGGGACTTCTGGGAACCAAGAACTGTAGGCGGTGGAGATGGTTGCAGCAGACAGAGCTGAGGACCAAATAAAGATCCAACATAGCTGGAGAAGTGCACACTTGTAAGGCAAGTGTGCTCTAATGTGCTGTGCATGCTTGTACCAACAGAAAACTTACAAAGCGATTTACTTCTGCTTTAATTCTGCCATCTACCTAAAACGAAAATATCGATATTGTGTGGATGAGCCTTTAATGACTGTCAAGCCAGAGAAGAGGCAGAACATTCAAAAAAACATTAGTGGTTGTTTTAATTGTACTGTGTCAGATGACTAACGAACATATAAAGACAATAGGAAAAAAATTTCGAGGTTTCCTTTTTGTTTAGTTATCCTGGATGTTGGCTGTTGCACAACTTCCACAAAAATCTCAGGAACTAGCTTTCACAAAGTCATAAATCAATGAAAATGTTAAATCATGTCAAAGCAACTCATCAGAGGGGATTTCAGGTGACTGAATTGTTACGATCGTTTGTGTGTTATTAAAATGCAGACGCTCGAACAACTGACTCTGAATTCCCATATCTGCAGCATCCCTCTCATGTCTACATCCACTATAGGAAAAGTTTGCCTCAGCACTAGTAATTATGAAATTCACACTTTAATGTGACTATTAAAAAGCATGTTTTTCTGTATTCTAAGATAAATCTATGAATTTTCTGTTAATGTGCGTCTTGGACAGCATTGGCTACGGTTTATAAAATTATATTCTATTTATAGTTTGAAGGACACGTTTGCCTATTACATAAACCTGCTTTATAGGAAATCTGCAACCTCATTAGTGGTGCACAGTTCTAAGGCTTATCTGGCAAGTGAATTTCTTGCAGCAGCTGTTTAGCAGGGGTCCTAACTACACTGTCTAGCATACAGTGTAACCACAAAAATATGAACTATGATTGTTGAATTATCACAAGCATAGGAAAAATAAAATCACATATATTTTAACACCTCTAAATGATTACATCATAAAATGTAGATTAGTTTCCCTGTTACAGATATGTGTCGATTATGGGGTTGTTCTGGCTTTCTGCATTGTGCAAATCATCACTCTTGGCGCGGTTACTAAACAAGCTGAACAGATTACATGTGCACAACCAGCACCCCCTGTAGAAGTAGGACAACCCCATTGTGCCTTTCACATTATACACCTAAAATCAGAACGATTAGAAGCTGACTACAATTGGGGGCTTTTCGAAGTTAATGAATCCAGTACATATATATATATATATAACAGGCCAGAATAAATTGAAAATCTCTAATACCACACAACACATAATATTAATAATACAACCAGGTTTAAGGAGTGGAAGCGTTCAATAATCAGTTAAAGCAGGAGGCAAGAGAGAAGCGTTGAAGTCAAGCAGCATATAACAAAGTAAAAGTCTTTACGCCGCAGGTGGCGATTACCCTTCGTGGCTGTGTAGTACATTTGGTTGCCTGCTGTGAAATATCCTTGGTGCCTATGAAAGGCGATCCAATGTCACAATAGCAAGACAGGCTAATGATATGGGAATTCTCAGTCTTGTATCACACAAAAGACTAAGTGTCATCTTGTCAATGATTGGTTTCTCTTCTAGTGCCTTCTCCATGTTCTTGGGATGGATGCACCACAAAATATATTCATGTTCAGCACCAGGATCAGCCTCCAGATCTGTATTAAAGGTTATTGTAACACTTATTTTTTACTAAGACCGTTTGTTACTTTTCCTCTGCGGTTCTTTTTTCTGTGTGAGGATGGGAGACCCTCGCTGTGTTTCTGGGGCACTTCTGCTTCAAAAAGAAAAAAAACACCGTCGTGTTAGCAAATGGGTCATGAATTCTGAAATTCTAAATAGATAGCTTAGGGCTACCATTATGGCTACATGCATTGTGCCATTTTGTAGGGTTATATTTAGGGATGCACCGATACCGATATTAGTATCGGTGCCGAGTATTTGGGCGAGTACTCATACTCGCCCAAATGCTCCGATGCCTAGCCCGATACTTTCGGTATCAGGAACCCAGGCAGGGAGTCATTGCACGGTTTCCCGATTGGTCAGAAAGCCGGCTCCATGTTTTCTCGTCACCTAGTGACAAGAAGCATTGGGACCGCTTCCCTGCTAGTCAGGAAGCCAGATGGCGAGTCATTACACGCCACCTGGCTTCCTTAAATGGGACTTTCAGTATTCGGTATCCGCGAGTACCGAACAAAAAATATATCGGTACTCTTACTCGATATCGAAATACCAGTATCGGTGCATCCCTAGTTATATATGCGAGCTGTGGGCACTGCAGATGGTGTACTGATATTCTTGGGTTAGGAGAATCTGTTGACCCCTGCAGTGGCAAAAACGGGTGCAGGCGCCAGATTATTAATCATCAATAGGCCTGAAGACGAGGGAAAACGTATCTTCTCCAACACCAATAAAGTGATTATTATTCTTGAACCAGCTGGAGCTTCCAAGACTTCTTATTCACTCAAGGTGCTCCCCACCTACCACAACTTCTGCCACAAGTCTGGCCACCACTGACAAGGCCTAGCGCTACCTCACACACATACCTAATTTTCACTACTTACACAGCTCTTCACACCTGTCAATCATTGGACTGTCATTCTGTTAACAATGACAATGCTAAATGAAAACCAAAAATCACGAAATAGGGGGAAGCTGCAGAAGACTTTACAGTCTATAGTGAAAAGTGAAATATCAAAAAGGCAGTTTGAGAGGATCTAGGTATCAGATTCCATGCAGGCTGTGCATTCCACGTTCCTCTCCCATGAAGTACACTTCGCCAAAGTGCTGTGTACATCATATGAAAAACCAAATCTATAACAATAATTTACTTCTGCAATGACTCCCGTATGCTCCATGTATGGATATTTACAAACTCTCCCTTTTAGAAAAGTTGAATTGTGTATTCACAACACTGCCGGGTTATACTGCCATCTACAGGAGGATTGGATAGCGGCAAAGAACATTTTTTGTAGGCCAGCCCAGGATAACACCTTCTCTAGCCAGCTTGCCTGCGTTTGTAGCGAGTAGTACCAGGAGCGCGATCATAAATACAGAGTGATGGAACCTGTGCTCCTCAATGGACTCCAAGAAAAAGATTTTACAGCGAGTACAAAAATCCTATTCTTGTTGGTGCACCCATTGGAAACATTTCCTTCAACATCCTGGTTGTCAGAAAGCAACGGGTAACTCCTAAATAGGTACACAGACGGCAATATCAATCTGCAGAGACTCCAACCCTTTCTCTCCCTAATTAAAACAAAATATGTTTTGGATGGAGTTAGGCTTTAAGCATTAAAAGGTAGTATTCTCGTCCTGCAGATCTTGCTGGCTATTTATATGTGTTAAGCCCATACACCATATCGTCTGATTTTCGTATGCAATCGCATTTTCGTCCGATATTGGTAAGGTTGATGGGCAGTGTACAACCGCAAATAAGCCAAACTTTTGGCTAATCAGCAGGTTAGAAAACTTCGGTCAATCGTAGGATTTTCGCAAGGTTGGTGGCGTTTCCATACGTTAAAATTTGTACGATTTACACTGCTCATGCGCAAACGAAAATACGTGCGGTCGATTAGCACAATTTGTCCAGGTGCTTTTTTGTGATTACTGTTGATTGAACCTTGCGATAATCAGGGCAGGATTGAGCTGCCATATGAAAATCGTACGGCGGTTCGATCATCGGACGAAAAGTTTCGTATGGGCAGCTTAAATGTGCCAGGATCATTAAGTGAAAAATGTTTCTACTACAAATGCTGCAACTGGCTATGGATGTATGACTGTGTGCTTATTTAGTAAGATCATCCAAGTGTTATACCACAGAGCCACCGTGTGGACAACAGTGCATGCATTCCCTGAAATCACAATCTACTTACCAACTTTTTCTGCCTGCTGCCAGGGAATGTCTGTGTTATATGTGCTGTCATCACACTCTGAAAAAGTCTGCAAGAAAAACAGATACACTATTAAAGCAGCGGTGCAGCCGAGACCATGGTGTTGGTCATTCCACTCTGGAATTACATTATGCGTAATCACACTCAGGGTAATAAAGGTGTTGACAAAAACTCAGGAGCTTTAACACTTATAACATTTTTTTTTTTACAATCACAAAGAAAGGGGAAGCGTTCACAAAGACAATTTCAGGGCTTGTACACAATAAGACCAAAATAAAAAGCATGGCGTGTTCAAAGTGTGCACCATGCCTATTACAATGCCTGTTCACTGACACTTCTGCCCACATTTGCACCCCTTTTTTTATCCACTCAAGGGAGAGCCAAATACAGATAACTTTAAGTCTTGGTATACATGGGTTTGTTGGCATTACCTGCCTCTGGTTGGCCCACAGAGAGGCACTATCCTACCTGCAGCTGTCATGGAATTCTTTTGAGTAATGTTCACCAGGTACACACTTGTGCTGGGCTGTTTTGCTTAGTAACCCAAAAAGAATCTTTTTGCATGTTCTCAGATATTTCCAATCTGCTTGGCAAAACAATCACGCACAGGTATTGATATACAGTAAGTAATTGTGAAAGGAATGTCATGAGGGAATGTACTTATGCCTTTTCCTTCTAAAAATCCTACCTGTCTAGCTGTTAAATTAACCCTCTGGCTTCAATATACCCCGAGTTGCTAACCCAGAATGAATATATATATATAAGGCTATCAGGAAGGATGGAGAGTAGTCTTATGTGCATACTTGAACCAGGTCAGTGAATTATTTAAGTGTTTAGGTCCAGAGGGTTAGCAATGCAGCAAGCCAACTTGCATTTTCAGAAGAAGAAATCAGCAATGACAGTCCCATGCTTCTATAAAGGTTTCCTGCACAGGAAATAGCAGATCTCTGTACCAATAGGGAAGATGCAGTTACCTTCGGTCGTTGTCCACAGTGATTCGCATACCACACCATTCCATACAGGCAAAGGAACGTCGTAATCGCCTGCAAGTGACACAGGAGCACATCAATAGATTTTAAATCAGGGCTACGTCTATTCACATATGAGAAAAAAAAAATCCCCAGCAAGGTCACACAGAAAAGCTTTGCCTTAGAGATGTTTGAAAAGCGCCTTATAGTGACAACAGTGGGGGCTATTGATTGCCTGCTTAGGCCTCAAGCAGTTCACCGTGGGCAGGCGATATGACACATGCTTTCTCATACCCAGAAGAACTGGAATTATTAGGAAATGTTGTGATCAGAGCATCAGTGGGAAATATAAACACCAGACAAAAGTCCCCAGCACGGCCTTCAAAAAGTCCTTTGCAGCCATACTCACACACGCTGGAGCACGAGAGGGAGGTTGCAAGCAGAGTCATGTAACAAGAAACGAATTACCATAAATCAAATGGACTTTCTGACTTTAGCACACAGTCACAGCACTTCCTGGATTGCATTAGCAGTATATTGACTGAATACTTGCTGTCTGGTGTTTCACCTTTACTACAGAGACAAACACAGGGATCCATTTATAAAAGGAGTGGTATGGCTTTACTGCGGTCTTGCCATTGCTTTATAAGAAAAAAAGGAGCACAGCACATTTATAAAGCAGAGTGGTGTACGTTACAAATGTGCAATGCGTTCCGTTTGCTGCATGGCTCTAAGACTCCTCTAATGGTTAAGCAGACAGAAACTCTATGACATATTGCAGGTTCTACACCACGGCCTGCATTTTATGAATGAGCCATAAAATACAGGCCGTGGTGTGCACTATCATTGCAGAGTATAAAAATATGAAGGGGAGTAGAAGCAGTAGACACCGGACTACGTTCTTCCAATGATTAAAACACTTTGTAATCATATACCGTTTTCCTGTTAACATGGCAGTTTTACCATCTTAGCCTATGAAGAGTTGGACCTGACAGGCTGATCTGTCATTCAGCACCTCAGAACGTCACTGTATAAGGCTGCTGTAATGAGTCCACCTATAGAAAAGTTAGGTGTTGCAGAGGGTGGAGGGGTGATGCACTATGTGGGTGATGTTTCATTTGTGTGGAAAGTGGGTCCCAATGTTAAAAAATAACAAAACACCCAAAACGTAATTATTGTAAGAAAACCTGAGCAGAGTCACAGAGAAGTTGCCATTTCTGAAAAAACAAAACCAAAAACTAGTTGACTGACTGTTTCTGGCTTTAATAGTTTGAGCCACTGACTCAGAAACAAGCATGCAGCAAGCAAAGTCAGGGATGAATCAGAGCTCCTTATTTTCACACTTGTTCCATGTCAGAGACTATGAAAATAACATAGTCCTTGAATCACCAAAGCATCCAGACAACAAGCATTTTAAGATGGACGACAGCAATGGTAGTCTTTATATGCAGTGCTAACCTCACTTGGCCACCTACTTTATAGCAATGCTGTTTTCTTTGAAGAACTCCAGGAAATGTGTTTATTAACCCTTTCACTGCCAAGCCCTCCGGAACATTTTTCAAATCAGCTGGCCAAGCCATAATTTAATTTTCTGTAATTTTTTCCTATTGATTTGATTTTCAACTGCTGCGTTGAAATGATAGTTAGTTAGTTAGGATGCTAGTCCCCATTCATAAATTCTTGAATGAACAGGCTGTGATTTAGATCACAGCCTGTTCATTCATAACTGGGGACACATAGTACTATGTGTCCCCAGTTATTTACAAACACCGGAGTGATCAGACGATCACTCCGGTGTTTGCTCTGCACAGAGGGATCGTTAAATATCATTGATATTTAACGATCCCCCACTCGGCTACGCTACACGGATCGGAACACGGATCGGAACACCGCTCGGCCATCCTGAATTGCGGCCAGCCGCCGCTCGTTCCCGGGACCCCCCGGCCGGTGATTTTTTTACGGATCCCCGCTGCCACCGACCCTACAAACAGCGGGGGTCCATGAGTCATCAGCGGCTTGTGAGCCGCTGATGACAGCTATTAATTTAAAGGGGACAGTCTGCTGAACAGTTCTACTATAAGCTGATGGTCGCTAAAGCGACCATCAGCTTATAGTAGAACTGTAAATGCCAAGGACGTACGGCATACTGAGCTGGCCAGCTGGAAGCACTTTTGTAGCTCTGTATGCCGTACGTCCTTGGCAGTGAAAGGGTTAACCCTTGCAGTAGGGCTATCCCCGCACTGCAAGGGTTAACTGCTCGTTTGTGTCTAGGTTAAAAAAAACAAAGATATACTCACCCAAAGCTCTGAGCTTTGTTTACAAGTGATCTCGACAGTGTGGCCATAATCACTTGTAATACTGCAGGTCGCCCCCTCCCCCCGGAAGCCGTCAGCTCCAAATGCTACCATTACAGGAATATCACAAAAAAAAAAAAAGTGATAAAAAAACTATATTTAAAAAAAAACAAACAAAATAAGACAAGGTGATTAAAATAAGCACCTAGACATAAATGAGCGCTTAACCCTTGCAGTGCAGGGGTAGCCCCACACCAAGGGTTAATAATAATAAAAAAAAATCCTGGAGTTCTTCTTTAAGATCACAGGTGCCCTTTTAAAATGCAGCTATTAATTCAGAGAAGAAACTAATAGAGTTCAGAGTCTGCAGAGTTTCTTTATTCTAGAAACAATTTAGTTTATTAGCTGTGTAGGTGACAGGTTCTGTATTTAAATAAAAATAGAAATTCACTTACCACACAGAGAAGCCAGAATACCACATACAGCAGATGAGCTTTGGAGAAAAGGTCCTGACCAAACTTTATACATACTATCGCTTCAAGAAACGCAATGGCACTGCAGAAAAAGAAACACGGGTTAATAATATGCATCTTTTTCTTGTAAAAAAAATGTGACGTGACAATGACATAGGACAGTATCCCAATAAAACAACCATGCTACAATTGTACAAACCCCCCAAAAACTTTCATTCACTTTGTGTTATGAGTTTTAATCCGCGTCCTGCTCCAGCGCAAGGCGTGCGTCCTTGTAGCCAGAGGACAGGCAGGCGCATGAGGTCAAGAAGATGTAAGAGGTTTCCTGTCTGTGCTGTGTTCCACAAGGTTATAGAGTAGGCTTGAGCACAGGGGTATGGCCTTAAAGGAGAACTATGAGGTGAGTGCTTTTCACTCACCCCATAGTTCTAGCCGACCTGTGACAATGAGACTGTCACAGGTCGGCTCAGTAGATCGGGAGGTGAGCGAACACATAGTGGCTTTCGCTCACCTCTCGATCCTTTCACGGCTCTCTGCCGTGACAGGGGAGGGGCTGGATTCCCCCCTCCCCGATCTGCCAGCGCTGACTGGCGGAACGGACAGGGCGGGTACAGCTGGCTCTGCCTCTAGATAGGCAGAGCCAGCTGTCACTCACGCAGCTGGGCGGATCCAGACATAACTGTCGGGATCCGCTTCAGCTGCGGCGTCTCAGTATACCGCAAGCTACAGTTCGCGGTATACTGAGCTTAGGATGATGGGAGGACGCTAGTTTGTGTCTTAACCCCATAGTTCTCCTTTAATGACGACTACAGGAATGCCTTCCTGTAGATCCCATCAGAAAGCCAGGGACGCAAACTGATTACTCCAGCATGGATTTGCCTCCATGCTTGGCTTTGTCAGAATTTAGCAGATCTGGCAGGATCCCCATGTGTTTACCAGGACAAGACAGTACAGTGGTAGATGAAGCCACATGAATAAGAGAAAGAGCAAAAAAAAAAAAAAAAAAGCAAGCAATGTAAAACTGCAGCAATTTTAGAGTACAATTAAACCTTTGTTGTTTGCATACATCTACTGCTAGCAAACAGTACATATATGCAAAAACAAGAAAATAAAAAAAAGTTACCAAATAGGTAAAAACTTACCTGCATCGCTGCTGCTCCCTCCTGTCTGAAGATTCTCCAGCAGCCGTGAAGGATCATGGGGCGGGCGCATGCGCAGCAGAGATCTTCGGCCGGGAGAAGGAGGAGACACGGTGTAAGTCAATGCACGCAGCTGGCAGCGTGCACGCAGAGAGACACCATGGGACCCAAGGAATGTGCGCTGGAACAGAGACTGCCACCAACGCTGGTGGGACTCCTGAAAACTACTGGAAAGAAGATGATCGGATCAAGAGGTGTCAATGTAAGACCTTAAAGTGGAATGGGGGGGGAATGCAACTTTAAGGGTTACAAAGGATTAATGGTATAGTAGTATTTACAGGAAGGAAGATGCATGTCTTTATAGGGCCTGATGGGGCCCAGGCCCAATATGGGAATACTGCGTGTACCCAGGCCCCGGATTCCTCACAAAGCCACCGAGGCCCGGCCTCGGGGCGGCAGGGAGCAGAGCGGTGTGGAATCCCGATGCCCGGCAGGGAGCGGTGTGGAATCCCGATGCCCGGAATGTATGCGCCAGGCGGTAAGTTGCTTTCTACATTTAGTCCTGCTTTGGGAAGGCAGGACTAAATGTAGTGTGGGGAAGCCGCTTCTTCGTTTACAAGTGATGTACCGCAATTACTTGTAAAATGTGTACAGCCTGTCCGTCCTCCCCTCCTCCCACGCACCTACCTCTCTCCTCTGGTTCCGTCCTACATTTCAGGAGAAATGTATCTTTTTGTTGCCACAAATATAAAAACTGCTGATGGGTTACTTTGTGATAACCTCGGGGTCAAATCTGCCGCAGACTTTTTTTTACTTCTCTTCTGCTGAATCTGTACACTCTCTAGCTCAGGATATGAGAATCAACACAGACACAAAGGTGTGTGGTATCCGCTCAATATCAAAGATTTATTCAGTACAGTGTAACGATTATACAGAGTGAGCATGGCCCAATCATATCAGCATACCAACTGCTGCATACGAAATCGAAACTTTAGCTAGATAACAACGCACATTAATTTCATGTGAAATCACGTGTTTTCCAGTAACTCGAAACTCTCAAGGTTGTTACAGCTTAAACAAGTACTCTAACCTGAGACAAAGAAACTACTGCTAATGTAATACTCACTTTATCCCTTCAACTGCCATTTCCAGCAGAGATCATATAGCTGGCAATTGTTATTCAGTCTGGTTTCATTTCAGTCAGCCATAAGAGCCAAAAGTCATGTACAATACTGTGCGGGGATTTACAATGAACACTCTGGGACAGGAAGGTGTGACTGCCTGGGCTCTGAGGGAGTGGGTTCAATGATACTGGCCATCATTCAACCTGATGGAGCGTCGTCTAGCGGTGGAAAGGATTTTCCGCATGAAGGTGAGCATTATAAAACTTTATTTTTACTTTTGCTGGACATCTTTTCTTACAAACTAGAGGTTTTCATCTTAATATTTGGCCTCATACTGACTAACTTTTCATATTAACCCTTAGCCTGAACCTTGTTTAACCTAACACTTGAAGAAAATCTGTCACAAACCACACAACTCCTACTGAGCATGTATAATAAAAACCTTATAAAAACAGAGGATACTTTCATGTATAAACGATCAGTAAAACAGGATTTGCATGCCATGAGCATTCGGCAGGGCAGTACCGTTATATCTTTGGATAAGCCTCTCTTTATAATATCTTTTATGGCTTCTGGGTTTTGGTGCCCTAGTTGTCTGTGCCATAGATGGATACATTTGTTGTGTGGAATGGCTGTCTTGACTTGTTTGTCTGTGGTGATGAGTCTACATAGGTGTTGATCCAATTTTTCTTTTGCAAGGATTTCCCCATTGTTTCGGATTGTACATTCATCACCTCCTGAATTCAACTGTGAGACCGTTATTAGCAAGGGTTTCCACTGATAGAAGGCTTCCTTCTAGGTTTGGAACGTACACTACATTTTTCACGAGGATACTCTGCTTGTCCCCCTGAAGTTGTGATGCAGTTCAAGAATCCTTGACTGCTACCTTCCGCAGTTATACTTTGCCCGTTTGGTAGGAATACTTCGTCTTTTGCACTGAAATTATTTTCGGTGAAGATAATCTCTAGTCATGTGACGTCAATACACGCGTAGTATACTGTTCCGAGTCACTTTAAAAAGGTAGCGCTCCATGATGTGCCTGCAGTTGCCTTTGTAGCTGCCTTAGCTCTTTCTCTTGTAGGTGCCTCTCATTTTTACTGCTCGGCTTTCTAGATCAAATAGTCCTTTTTTCAGGTGACCAGTCTTTTTACAGCAAAAACACGCTCTGCTTTCTTTGTTTTGCACTTCCATGCATCTTAAGGGCTTTCTTGTTTTCTTCATTGTGCATATTTTCTTTCCTTCTGTCATATTCCTCAATTATTTTCCTTTGGCGTATTCTAGTGTTAGTTTTTGCTCAGGTCTGGTTTCTAGAGTGTTACTAAGAGCTCTGTATGACTCTGGAAAGCTGCATAGAAGTAATGCCACCATGTGGTTTTCTTTAATTTCCTCTTCAAATGCACGTAGTTCTACGATCTCCAGCATCACAATTGCATGTTCACGCATTTCCTGGCCTTTTTCTAGCCTCATCTTATATAACTTGCGTAGCAGATAAAGTTTACTGTTTAGGTTTGAACGCTTATTCAGTTTCAGTAATGCATTCTACATACCTTTAGCTGTAATCTCTCTTCTTATGTGGATGAGCTGGTAGTCTTCCACTAGCAGACTTATAATTGCTTTTGCTTGCCTGCTCTTCTTTTCGCCATTCCCCGGTGGGTCCATTAGTGGGTCTGTCTGTACTCGGGTACTTAGAAGATCTGTACAGAGATTATACTTGGGGAGTGTGCATGTATTGCACAAATTAACTTCCTAGGATTTTTTTTTTTTGCCTTGACATACACTTTTATCCCCAAAACGAATCCCTAGCCTTGAACCCTAGCACTAACTGCAGATCCATATTTATCTTGTTGGCCACTGAACGTATTGGGCCATCTCATGCCAAGAATGGAGCCAAAAGTTCCCTATTGTGCACTGGAGGTCTATCGTAGCAAATCTGAGCATATATGCTTTTCAATGTTTTGACTGTCAGAAACTTTTGCCCCGTCCAACCCTTGTATATGTAAATTATTTTCATTGGAATAGAGGCAGTTTGTTCGGTTCTATGGCTTTTCTCTTTTAGGAGGTGAAAAACAGAAGATGGGGATGAGAAGAAAACTCCATCATTGGCACAGACTTTTTATAAATAGATCTGTACAGCATAACAGAACAAGT
Source organism: Nanorana parkeri (assembly GCF_000935625.1). Taxonomy (NCBI): domain Eukaryota; kingdom Metazoa; phylum Chordata; class Amphibia; order Anura; family Dicroglossidae; genus Nanorana; species Nanorana parkeri. Next base: position 1,393,968 of record NW_017306494.1, read on the forward strand.
CACTGCAAAAGGAAATCCCTGCCTGAGATTTAGAAGATAAGTACTCACCCAAACACCCAGCACTGGGTGCCAACTCTTTTGCATTGTGTATCTGTAAGATATGCATAGTATTGCCTATAAAACAAAAAAGTGAAAGACAATAAGCAAAACACTCTTTATATAAATCAAGGACACATGTCAGCATTACCAAATCATGTAATGGGCAAAACAATACCTCTTGCTTGCCCTAAAAAAAAATGCTAAAGTTGAAGTAAACCTAAACTTAGAGAAATATGGGGCCAACACTGCTGACACTACTTGCCTGGCTGTCTCTGAGTCACTGCCCTGGAACAAGTATATACAGTTAAGAAAGTCATAACTCCTGATTTGCATACTTGTTCCAGGTCTGTTCATCAAGTAATGAGGACAGGATCAACATGACAACCAGATGGCTAGTAACAACACCATCCACATTCTGTCAGTACAGCTACTAGCCTGGCAAACATACAAAGGATCCCAGAGTTCCACTGTGAAAATTAGGGATGCACAGATACCATTTTTTCTGTATTTTATACCGATTTTTCCCCCTTTACTCGCTGATACCAAATACCAATACCGGAAGTCCCATTAAGGAAGCCGAGCGGCATGTAATTACTCGTCGCCCAGTGTCCCGATTAGCCGGGAAGCCAGCTCAATGCTCCCTCGGCTGACTGACGAGGAAGCATGGAGCCAGCTTCCCGACCAATCAGGAAGCCAGGTGTCGAGCCATTACAACCAGGAAGCCCAGCTTCCTGATTGGTCAGGAAGCCGGTTCCATGCTCCCTCGTCACCAAGTGATTGGCCAGGAAGCTACTTCCATGCTCCCTGTGATGAGGGAGCATGGAGCTGGCTTCCTGATACCGGAAGTTCAGGTATCGGGATAAGCATCGGGAGCATTTGGGTGAGTACGAGTACTCGCCCAAATAATATTGGCACCGATACTAGTATCAGTTCATCCCTACTAAAAATAGTAAAAATTACATTTACAGGCAATATTTCATACTTTCTTGAATAAAAAAAAAAACTCAGATGTTCTGTACTTAAAATATAAATACATATCTAAACTACTAATTAGCAACTGTATAAAAATCAATATGATATTATAAATAATAAGTCACGTATGAAGTTTGGTCCTCCCATATGTTAGTCTTGTCTGCAGTTAACAGGTTGATCCAATTGTATATTTTTCATCAAACTTATTATTCCCTGTTTGATTACACAGCTGAGAGTGTGGAATCATTCAAGACCCGTCTAGATACCGAGATGACCTGTACCCTCGTATGTCTTCCTCTCTGAGAAAAGGAACTCAAAACACACACAACCACATGGGTGGAACTCGATGGACCTGTGTGTTTATTCAACCTTAACAACTATGCAACTATGTAAAATGGGACTTATGGTCATCCTCAACTGCATACGATGTGCCCAACCTGGGCAGATTTCATGCACCTCATCTGGTGATGTCTAGTGAGTTCCGATGCAGGTAGTCACCATGCTTACTACTTTGATGCAACGCCCTCTCCCCTGCACACCTGAAGTATGTCTGTTTGGTATATTAGGTGCAGAGTGGTGGCCACATTACAAGAGAATATTTCTGAATGTAACTCTGTCTATGGCCCAAAAGTCACAGCCATTGAATAGATGAACCCGTCCCCTCCTATCGTAGCTCAGTGGAAATCATTAAATCAATCAGATCATTGCATAAGAAAAAGTGATGTATGGGAAGAAAAACTGAGAAACTGTAAAATTTGGGACTTTTGGTGCAACTCTACTCACTCAGGATAACTACTTACACATATTTACCTCTTTGCATTATATGTCTTATGATACATGTATGCAATACAGATGCATGAGAAATTGTCAACTGTTTTTTTTCTCTGTTGCATAACTGTATCCAGATAATTCCGCATATTAATTTGCTTCCATACTTGTGTCAAAATCAATGAATCACACAATACAATTCAGGGATGCCCTACAATAAACCCCAAAACCTAATCAATAGGCTTATAGAATCCATAATACATTTAGTGCTCGTTGCAAATTTCATATTACACTGCATAGGATATTTGTGCAAACAATGGTTTCTGCTGAAAACGCTATACAATCCGGAGTATCTGGTGTGCAAAGTTTTGCACAAATATTATTCCTGTTCCAAAAGCCTAAAATAAATCTAACAGATTCCTCCATCCACACTAAACCTTGGATGGAAGAATTTCATCTATTGTACGATATAAACCTGCTGCTGTCAGAATACCTGAACAATGACTGCAGCTGACTGGCAATTTATGACCGAAGGCTGCCAACAGGGCCACCCATGGGGTGAATTTTGTCCGGTTCATCAAAAACCATCAGAAATTCACTCAGTGTACAGCCAGCTTTAGAGTGCTGGGCAAAGACATCTGATTGGTATCCCAGAGACTGTATAAAAGAGTTGATTTGCAGCTCACATTCAGCCTCAGTGGGAGGCTTTAGTGAAACAAATCAAAGAACAAGGTGACTGGAGAAGACGATGGCCAGAAGTTTTAAATTCCAGTAACGTTAGAATACAATAGTAGCTCAAAGTGATGACTGTCACAAGCATCTAGTATTTTTGCTGTATTAAAATGGGGGTTAAAATTAAAGTGACACTAAACTCAGGGGGTAAACCTAAAAAATACATTCAAGTACCTAAAATATGAACAAAAAACGTATCTTTTTTGTGCATCACTCGGTTGCAGATCCTCAAATCATCTCTGAATTGGTGCTGGCACTGTCCTTCCTTCTGGACGGTGGTTACTTGTGTTCCCCATGGTGCCTGTGTGTTGTAAAGTAGCAACCGCTACAAGCTTGCTCCTGTGATAGACTACAATCTCATGTTTAGTTTACTCATTTGTATTGAGATTGTAGCCCATCATGGGAGTGAGCTTGGAGTGGTGGCTACTTTACAACACACACACAAAAACACAAAAGTTCACAAAAACAACAAAAAGTAGTCACCCTCCAGAAGGAAGGACAGTGCCAGCACCAATTCAGAGATGATTTGTGCATCTACAGCCAAGTGATATTTAACTCTTGAGTTTAGGTGTCACTTTAAGCACAAACATGCTTTAAATTGTAGTACCATATATTACCTGACAGTAGGTGCAGTAATAATGCCTATGAAGAGAATTCTGCACCAACTCAGGGGGTGACTTGCTGGGAACACAAAGATATGCTTTAAGAAGAATGTATTCAGTTCAGTCAGCTAGAAAAAAAAAAGAAGAGGAAATATTCAATTTATTTGTGGCACTAAACAAAATGTATATGGTAAAAGTATGTCAAAGGACAAATATCAAAGAAACTGTGCTGCCACTGTGTCTAGATTTTAATGTTATCACCTGTTTGTATAGAATTATTTGAGTGACATTTAATTTGCTAAAAGAACTGTTTATCATAAAAAATAAAAAAAAAAGCCATGTTTTTCGGTTTTCTTAAAATGCAGTTTTAACCTATTTTTCATCATCTTTTGCAACTCGCCCGGCCAGTTATGGTACTTCCTGTCTAGATGCACCATTATCCTGGACCAGTGGACCATGTCTGTGTAACGTGGCATGTAGTCTCAATCAGTGGCTCCTGTGACAGGGTAACAATGCACAAACACAACTGAGCGACAGCCGGCACCCTACAACAGCTAGTTACTTAACAAGGGCCTTCATGGTAGGATATTAAAGGATATCCTTTAATAAAAGCTGTAGTTTTAAAAAGATTGAATTAAAATATTAGCATGTCAAAACATAGTTAAATTTTAGTGATTGGGTTTGGATCTACTATTATTATTATAATAATACAGGATTTATATAGCGCCAACAGTTTGTGCAGTGCTTTAGAAATATAAGGAAGACATTACAATCACAATACAATTCAAGACAAGATGGTAAGGGGGGCCCTGCCCCTGAGGGCTTGCAATCTAAAAGGGAGGGGGAAGTGATACATGAGGAGGTAGCTGTGTGGGGATTAATTGTTTTAAGTCTTTAGGGAAAGCCTAAAGGCAGTCAAGGTGGGAGACAGACGGACAGGTTGGGGAAAAGAGTTCCAGAGGATAGGAGAGACTTTGCAGAAGTCATGGAGGAGAGCATGGGAGGAGTTGACAAGGGAGCTGGAAAGCAGGAGGTCATGGGATGAGCGGAGCGGACGGTTGGGGTGATACTTTGAGACAAGGTTTGAGCTATAGCCAGGAGCAGAGTTGTGGATGGCTTTGTAAGTGATTGTTAATATTTTGAATTTTATCCTTAGGGCGAGTGGAAGCCAGTGGAGGGATTGACAGAGGGGGGTTGCAGACACTGAGCGGTTGGTTAGGTGGATGAGTCTAGCAGCTGCTATAAGCAGGTCTTATGTTACAGAACATTCAGCAGTGGTACCATACAAGGAAGGCACATGACCTCATTACCAGACACAGGTGCTAAGACCAAGCAGGGTCCATTTACTCTCTGGGAATCCAGATACACAAGTACAATAAGCTGCACACTGAAAGAAAAAAAAGATTTGACGGAAGTGCAGCTTATTGTACTTGCAGGTCCTATTTTACCTTATGTATACAGCTGCTTCTAAATTTCCCCTTACTTTTCTTTGCTTATGCTCAATAGTGGAAACAGGGCCATAAGACTGATCAAATGTGTACACGGGGGACAGGAAGACATGCTCAAAGATCATAGGTTGGCTTCAGATTCTCCTGTCTCTTGCTTGTACCATGTAGTAAATATCAAATACCCATTGTCCCAGTAGATCTACGGTCCAAACAGTCTAGTGATAGCTGCACTTCAATCTAGTGCATGTAGGTGGAGAAATTACAATGACGCAGTAGACAGCAAAAAATAGTCCCGAGTCCCATGTTACTAAAAATTGTTTGGTAGGGCAGGCAGAGATAGAGAGCGAAAATGCAAGAGAGAAATGTTTGATAAAGTAACGCTGACAAAGACATTACACTAAATGGCCAAATAATTGTGAACCTGACCATCACATCTATATGAGCCTGTTGGACATCCCACTCCCAATGACCATTAATATTGAGCTGGTACCACCTATAATAGCCTTAAATCATTCTGGAAAGACTTTCAACAAGATTTTAAGGCGCGTCTGTGGAAATTTGTGCATTTAGCATCAGGTACTGATGTAAGAAAAGAAGACCTGGTTTGCAATCGGTGTTAAAATTCATACGAAAGGTGTCCAAAAGGGTTGGGGTCAGTACTCTGTGCTGGCCACTTCAGTTCCTACACACTAAACTCAACCCACGTCTTTATGGAGCTGATTTTGTGCATCTGAACTCCGTTATGTGAAGCAGAGTCCATACTTTCGCCATATAACGTACAGAAATAGATTAGCCATCCGACTCAATGTTCAATGTAGGAGTATTCTTTCCCAATCAAGAAAATGTAAAGAAATAGAAATGTAACCTCACACTGATATTTTGCAGAACATACGGCACTGAATAGAGGGTAGTAACCATATTGCTCCACGTTGGCTGGAACGTCGTAGCACGGCCAACACAAAGTAAAACATCTTATCTATGGTTGGAAAAAAGGAACATTTGCCTATTTCTAGATTTGCATCAACTTAAGTCTGTTAGTGTACAACCTACCTGCCAAATGATCATGAAGAGATATACCCCAGCTACTCTCTGAAATGAAGATTTAGGGTCAAACCATCGCACATAGATCCAGCTTGCTGGGGTAAACTGCAGCATTGCTCTCTTGATTTTTCCTGTAGTCGAGTGAATGTCTCTGTATAAGGGTTAAAAAACAAAAATTACATACAGAAATAATGCAGACTTTTTGTTGCAATGTGAAGAACAAAAAAAAAAAAAAAAAGTAATATAAAGTAAATATTCTACGGGACCAGAGAATAAATATTTACTGACCAAGATCGTGTGCACATGAAAGTCAAAAGGGGCTGCCTGCTGAACACGCTCTGACACCGAGGTTAAAAGAGGTGTACCGAGGTGAAAACATCACAAGGGTCCGCCAATACATAGTGTGTTGTGCTCATCTAAAGGTAAGGTGTCTACGGCATATGCATAATCTTACAGTGCATCACTCATTCATTGAAATGGCTGCCTGACTCAGAACAGGTGCAATAACAAGGCTTGCTTACAAGCATCTAGTGCACTCCGAACTGGGTGCTCCTGTATAAGTCCTATAAGACAAAGATTCTAAAAGGCATTTTCAACCTTCAAAATTCATCTAAAGCCAAAACCTTTTTATTCTGGATAGAATAATGGAATGGTTTAACCGTGGTCTGTTTTTTTTTTTGGCACAAATATGCAATTGGGTGGATTTTTCCTTTACTTCTTGTTCTATAGGCACAACAGAAAGTGAGAGGACACCTCTTCAAAGTGAGGACAAACCCCTTTTAGACATATGCCTTTGGAAATAGGAAGATTTCTGTTCTATTCCTCTTTTGGTAACAACTCTGAATACACAGTTCTCTATCTCCTTCAGTCCCAATAACAGTGGTACCCAGGACAAACAAAAAAGTGAATCTTCTTAGTGGTGACACAACTCTATAGAGTTCACCACTCAAAAGAAAAAAAAAAAGATTTTAACAGTAAGGGTAGAAACAGTTTAGATATAAAACCATCTAGTTAACCAATTGCTAGTTGGATAACCAATTGGTTACCCATCTAGTTAACCAATCACCCGATTCCCATGCAGTAAAATACAACATTGTGTGAACCTCACAGCTCCTCGGTCGTTTGGCAAAAATCTGCAAATCTAGCTCTGAAAACCACTGACAAAATTAGGTTACTAATTAGATTCGTTAAAAAAAGTAATCAGTCCAAAACCTGCTAGTACACTGCACGCCTCTACACTGTAAATGGCTAATCAACTGGAAATCCAAAAAGGTGAGCATTAAATATGGATAATGTGGACAGCCTTTGTAGCTTTAACCCTTTCGCTGCCAAGGACGTACGTCGTACGGAGCTACAAAAGTGCTTCCAGCTGGCCAGCTCAGTACGTCGTACGGACCAAGACCTACTTGAAGCTTGCCCAGTAGTAAGACCTCATCTCAAGGAAGCGACAGACCACCATGCCGAGTAGAATCCCACCTCCATTGCATAAAAGGATGTCCAGAATGACTTGGTCCCACCAGCATTCAGCAAAGTTAGGAAGAAGGTGCATAAAGAATAGCTGAGGGGGGGGAAGATGAAAAAGCATGATGGATTAGTATGGAAAAAAACCAGCTAACAGGATGCACATAAAAGGCCAAATGTCTCAGATGACCTGTTAGTGGTCTCCTGCTGCTTTATACACTGTGGAAACTGTACAGAGAAGCAAAAGTAGCCATCCCAGGAAGGTCTCCTTGGGGAGGTACTCCCAGCCCAGCCTTAGATTGCCAGGGCCATAACAATTAAAATTAGTTAAAGTGACAGTAAACTGGAGTTAAATCTTAAAAATATATTCAAGTACCTTAACTATTAACAAAATGTATCTTATTTGTGTATCACTCAGCTATAGATCCTCAAATCATCTCTGAATTGGTGCTGACACTGTCCTTCCTACTGGAGGGGGGCTACTTTTGTTCCCCATGGTCCCTGTGTGTGTTGTAAAGTAGCCACCACTCCAAGTACACTCCCGTGATGGACTGCAATCTCACTTTTGTTTACTAATTTGTATTGAGATTGTAGCCCATCATGGGAGTGAGCTTGGAGTGGTGATTACAACACACGCAGGGACCATGGAGAACAGAAGTAGCCACCCTCCAGAAGGAAGGACAGTGTCAGCACAAATTCAGAGATGATTTGAGGATCTACAGCCGAGTGATATACAAATTTAGCACAGTATTTTTAATAGTTAAAAAGGTGCTTGAATGCATTTTTAAGGTTTAACCCCTGAGTTTGTCACTTTAACAAGATGACACATTCGTGTAATTTGCAATAGGAAAGTGTACCTAGTATCAGATTATATATAGTTTTTCATGTTTAATACATGCATAAAAGTGTATCACATGTATTTATTACGTGTCAAAATGATTACAGTGCTACTCATAAAAAGATTCCTTCTTGTATCCCCAAAAGGCCAGCATTACAGTATCTATGTTCAGACAGCATCCATCCAGGTCAGCATCTTTTTCTGTGATTAGGTACACGTCTGACACAGTTTAGCCCTCTGCCCCCTTCTCTCAGCCTAACAGTATCATGCTAGATTAGGATTTGAGGGTTCTGTGAATGCAGATTTTTTTTCATAGGTTCAACTTGATGGGTCTATGTGTTCAACTTAACCGGCATACATCTTCTTTTAACTTATGTAATCTGTGACCAGCCAGAATGAAAATTCATCACTCTCACATACTCAAGGTCTGTGCTACCCCCTGTGATCAGAGTAAATATCCTTTACCCTTACAACCTGCCTGTCATCCTGTGACATGCTAGTGAAAAAGTTTATTACATTTGCAAAGCTCGATCCCCCCGCTATCTTTCATCCCGTGACTGGGCAGTGTAAAAAACCATCAGTCTCAAAACACATTAGCCCCATCTGCCCCCCTCCATCTTCACACACTCACACACACCATGGAATTAATGAAACCTCTACCCTATTTAGTGAGGACAAGAAAGTGAGGAGGTTAAGGGAAATGTTTCCTCCAGCTTATAGCAGACTTAATGACAGAATTCTCCCAGGCCTCGCAAGCCTGTGTATAGGCAATAGTCAGTTGGTGGCAATGTTGTTTTCTGGGTATTGGTTTTCCTATTAAAACTGTTACGTTTGTATATTGTGACATGTTAGGAATTTAATCATGCAGACACATACCTCTGTCACCTCCCAAGTGATGCTAATGGTCCAGCACAGACCATAGCTACGGATCAGCAAAGCCTTCATGGCCCAGCCCCAGAAATGACCAAATGCAAATATGTCAAAATGACTAAGTATCCGTTCCCAGGTGATTACATGGCAATTCACTGCATATTCCTGCAAGACAGAAAACAAACTGACTACATCACTTTCCATTCAAAAATAAATAAAAATAACTTTGAATGATACAAATAACTTTGAATGATACAAATATTAAGAAATTTATGGACAATGGATCAGAAAACTGTTCAGTCAAGCTGCCATTGGATTTCTGACACTTCCCGAGTTATAAATTCTAAACCTGAAGGTAAAAGTATGCACGCGAGGGGCAGCACGTCTTCACACTGGCCGATTCTCATATGGAACGTCATTCAAACACCACTGTGTGCACGAAAACTAATAACTGGGTCACTGCCAGGAAGCAAACCACCTGTGTGACTGGGCCCTGATGGAAACTGCTTTTCTGACTTCTGTGCCGCAAAATAACTCTTCAGCATTAAAAACCAATTCACTGAGTCACTGCCCTAGAACTGCTATGTGGCATTGGAGTCTTCTTCCGTGATCACACAGGTGTTCTGATTTGTCACAGAGCTCCTTCAATTGAACCTACCGAACATTCTTCACCAGAGTTCTTCTAGAGAAAGCAGAACTCTATTAATAGATATTTAGCATCTACAACTTTAATATCATCCGTTACGGTCTTAAGAATGTACTGCTAAGGTATAAGCAATGGCATCTCCGGTAATAGAAATTTCAACCTGTAAATCCTAATCTGCTGAAAAGGTAACGTATCAGGCTAGAAATATGGGAGCTGCCATTGTTATCTGCTATTGAAGGTACATGCTCCTTGGCTTTAATGCCAGCCCCGCTCCCTTCGCCATTCTCCCCTAGGTGAGAATTATATGCCCTACTACAGCAGCCTCCAAGGATATGCCCAACATATATGCCAGGAGGCTTCAGGAGTAGGGACACAGAGCAGTCAGTGGCAGAGATGCCTGTGCCATTGGGGACTGGATGCCTGTACACGAAGAGGCAGCCAGCTCCCGATGACCTGAGGAGCGCCAAGGTGGTGGCCTGGGACCCCTGCTGTGCCACCTGAACAGCAGCTTGTGGTGGAACAATGCCATCTCCCTTTTTTAAGCTGAACTCTAGGAAGAAATAAAAAAACACAAATAAATCCAGCTTTGTTATTATTACATCTTTAAATGTATTTTGTAAATGCAAGCAGTGCAAGTGCCTGAATCTGATCTGGTGTCAGCCTCTTGCAATCAATGCACAGCAACGCTGGAGTTTAAGAGGTAGAAGCAGCACACGGAGCCAATCAGTTCATGTGCTGACAAGAAGCAAGCTGATAGGAGGAGAAAGCAGAGTGACATAGATATAAGCTCATCACTGTGCTGTTTCTCCTTTCACAGGCTGGGGGCAGGTCCAGGTTGACCTGGGCTCAGAAGAAAGGGGCTGAAAGATGTTGGCCATCAGACTAAGGACGTCTAGCAGTTGTAAAACCTGCTGTAGGGGAAATCTCTGCAGCAAAAGCAGGCTTTGTTATTTTATCTTTTAATGGCCTATTCATTTTGATCTTAATATTTTTGTCTGGAGTTCTGCTTCAAGCAGTAAAATAAGAAAAAGTAACTGTAATTACCATAATGTCAGATTCCCTTGTCGCATAGCGAAGATTGGGGTCCAGCCAATACATGACCGCTTTCACCTGCTCGGAGTTCAGGAAGAGCAAAAATACCAAAAACAGGAAATAGAGGACACTGAGGCCTGAAAGACAACGACAAGCATTACATGTATCATGTGCAATGTTGCAGAGTGAGGAAACAAACTATTTTTTTAGTTCAACTATAACAGGACAACCAAAGAGATGACATTTAATGCAGGTCAGTAGGTGGTCAATTAAAGGTCAAATGCACTTGTCCAAGAATTCTGTATGATCTCTGAAGACTCTCAAATTGATGCCATCAACATAAGGTCAAACCCATCGACACAGACTTACATGGCGAGGAGCTGGTGGTGATGGGGGTGTGGAGTGGTGCCCAGAGAACAGCTTTAAATGTATTTCCTTTAAAAGTCAGTCAGTGCAACTCTATAGTCAATAAATTCAAGATACATTTGGTCTTAAAGTACAGTAGGTTCTTGACCTTGGTGCCATACAGCTGCTTTAGGCCTTGAAGACATGCAAGGGACATGAGGGTACTTGGCTCAGCAGAAAGAAGCGGCAAGCTTCCGTTGTGTGTAGAACTTCTAAGAACATTGTGTCATTTAGAGCTATTAAAACCCAACTCTAGGAAAATGAAGTTTTCCTTTGCAGTGGGGCTGGCCTTACACTGCACAAATGTGTTGCTCATTTAGCCTAGTGGAAGGGAAAAGGCTGTTTCACTTACCTGATCCCCACTTCCACCAGCTCCTTCTGGGCTGCTTGATTGGTCCCCGCAGCCTCCACGCCAGTGGTCTAAGGACAGCTAACATCATCACCTACAATATAGGCTCAATAGCCCTACATTGGCTTGTGGACTGTCCCTCAGCGTCCTCACATACAAAGTGGAGGGGGAGCAGAGGAGAGATCAGGTAAGTAAAACAGCCTTTTCCTGTCCCCTAGGCATAAGCAAGCAGTTAACCGTTGCAGTGCACACATGCATGTGGCCCAGTGGAAGAGGTAAGTCTTGCATTGAAGCAACGCAAATACATTTATTGGTCTAGTATAATAGATTTATTGTGATGTATTTAATTATTCTCTAGATTTAGATTTGTTTATTTCTTCACTGAGATGTACAAGTCCCTCTAATAGGTGTCCTGCCACACTTCTGTTAAAGTGACCATGGATGGGGCTGCGCAGATCACCAGCACACCATAGGAATGTGTCCAAACAAAGGTCTTTGTTGATGCATATTGTAACAGATAAAGCAACGTTTTAAGATCTCCTGCATCAAGCTCAGTCAGGGGACCCTACGTCGCCCCGAAATGTTGCTTTATCTGTGACAATATGCTTTAATAAATACCTTGGTTTGGAGACATTCGTCTGGTGAACTGGTGACATCTTGTTCGTCTGATCTTCAGCACCCATCTTCCAGGGGGTTTCCAGTAAGAAGTGTGGCAGGACACCTATTGGGACTTGCAGATCTCGATGGAGCACAACTGCTGTGACATCACTTTTAGTTCATTCATATTGCCCTCCCATCCTTAGCTGAAAATCTGTACCTCAGTACTGACAGGGACGGGAGGAAGAGTCAGCAGGAGCCAGAGCATTGCACTTCCAATCCACTGAAGGTGGTCGCAATACTTTGCAGGTAAAATGCAATAATACGTGAGCATTTATTATCACACACAGAATGGGTTGTAAAAAAAAAAAATGTTTTTTAAACTCCAAATACACGGATTTTAAATTCCAGGTTGTAACAAAACAAAATCTGGTTAAAGTCCAAAAGCGAGTAAAAATATATTTATGCAAGAAAAAAACCCCCAAAAAGCCTATTTTCACAGTTGGAAGAGCAAATAAATATCTCAGTCAAAGCAAGGAGAATTAAATGTGTGAAAACCCAGTTCCCAGCGCTCTGATCTACTAGCACACCTTCAGACTGTGACATATATCTCAGCAGATCTCACTGCGAGTAGTGGACGCTGGGACTCAGCGAGACTCCGGTGCATACACCGCCTCTAATCAGATGTTTAACATTCAGATGTGCTGTCGGGAGGTTACCTAGGAACTGGAGAGTCAGCCGCAAACAATGGCAGTTTGGCATGCCTTGATTAAAACGAGTCCCTCATCTCTAAAATATTCATGAAAAGGAAGAGATTCGGGTGTCATTTCGGGACGCTGCAAATGGTGTATGAAGGAAGATGTCATTCCTGAAGAATGTTTGATTCCACTTGTGAAGTACATTGTTTGGCTTGTTGGGAAAGTTCTATAGGAATCAGTAGTCAACAAGATTACGGCTCAGCTCCAGCCAAAACCTCTCTTTCCCTTTAGACAAAGTGGGGAAGGGTTAAACGTTCCTTAGGCTGGCTGGAAAAGTCCTATAGAAATTAGAAGGCAACCATAGTAAAGGGTAAGTGCACCTTAAAACAAAGTGCATTTATCCCTATTGCTCGCCACCCCCTGACCTAAACGATCCCACCCTGCCGCTCCGCAGATCCGTACTTACTGAGATCCGTGGGGCATGGTTTAGCTTTTGTTTACATGCAGTGCCGCACTTGCTCCCTCTGCTGGCCGCACCTGCACAATGCAGCCCCATAGATTTCTATTGGGCTGTCTCCCAGCCTACAGATGGATATGAGCAGGTGAGGGAAAACTTACAGCTCTGCGTGTCAAAAGAGAAGCAGCAGCCCTCGGTAAGCATAGGTCTGTGGGAGGTGGACAGTGGCATTGTTTAGATCAGAGGAAGGGGGAGGCTAAAAGAATACCCAAACAGTGAAAGCATCTGAATGGTTGAAGTTACTGGTTTGGCTAACAAATTTTGGCCTGGCTCCTTGGACAAAAAGGTTAATTGAAAAATCCACTGTTCTCACTTGGAGTGGTGACAACAGGGCCACCCACATCTCCAATTTCAGCCCAGTCAGCAGGACTCGGTCAAAATATGAGTGTATGGCCAGCTTAAGGCAGTGCTACCTCTGACTGCTAGTCTGAGGAGATCTGATGGAGGATTTAGTGATGTCATTTATGTGCTGCTCACTGTTTTCCTGGCTGGAGGCTCTGGCATGACCAAGATGGCCTCCTACACACAAAGCCACTGCAGAACAAGGCATGGCAAGTCAGTAATAGGGAAAGATCAGCTGCAGGGAGATCCCAGGCAATACGGTTGGCTTTTCCTTTGTCCTCAGTTGACCGATTTGTGGGAAGAGCTTCCAGAGTTTAGTTTCTCTTTAAAAGGTCCTGCTTACAGGTATTCTCAGTCTTCCTACTAAAAACTTAATGGCAAAAAAGGTAACTCACAAATCCCCCCGTAAAGTCACTTACATTCAAATTGCCTTTGGAAGCGATTATACCCTATATATCTCTTATATATAAGAAAATGCTGAACCTATCCAAAGAAGATAAATATTCACTTACCAAACACCATCCTCCATATCGCAGGGTGCGGCCTTGTGAAGGGACCTACAACAATAAACAACAGTTAAAGAGGAAATGCCTAAAGACAATTGCCAGCAGTATATATGTATTGAAGGTATTTATACAAGTGAAACAAATGGATTGTGTGCATTATAGGGGAAGCATACCAGCTTTCTTTCACTCATGGGTAGTGTTTGGCTGAAGCCATTTATTATCAATCAACTGCGTTTACTCTTTTTCAAATCATAATGACAACAGAAACTACCCAAATGACCCGGATCAAAAGTTTACATACCCCAGTTCTTAATACGGTGTGTTGCCCCCTTTAACATCAATGACAGCTTGAAGTCTTTTGTGGTATGCGTGGATGAGGTTGTTTATCTTCTCAGATGGTAAAGCTGCCCATTCTTCCTGGCAAAAAGCCTCCAGCCCAAATTTTTGGGTTGTCTTGCATGAAATGCATGTTTGTGATGATGATATTGAGGTCAGCAGACTGAGATGGCCACTCCAGAACCTTTACTTTATTCTGCTGTAGCCAATGACTGGTCGACTTGGCCTTGTGTTTAGGATCATTGTCATGTTGGAATGTCCAAGTACGTCCCATGCGCAGCTTCCGGGCTGATGCATGCAAATTGTCCTCCAGTATCTTTTGATAACATACTGCATTCGTCGTGCCATCAATTCTGACCAACTTTCCTGTGCCTTTTGTAGCTCACACATAATGACAATTATTTTGCTTTCCCCATAACTCAGAACCCAGACACGTCAGTGCAGCACTGGATGAAGGATGCAAGGGTCTGTCAGGAGGCCAGAAACGAATTGGCCTTTTATACACACACACTGATTACATGCAAACAGATCACAGGTGAGGATGGTTCCCTTTGATAGCCATTCACACCCCTTTGTGCCAAAATCACCAGGGTATGTAAACCTTTGATCAGGGTCATTTGGGTAGTTTCTGTTGTCATTATGATTGGAAAAGAGTAAACACAGTTGATTGATAATAAATGGCTTCAGCCACACACTACCCATGAGTGACAGAAAGGTTTTCGTATTATCATTCATATTTTCTGAAAAATGGCCAGGAAATCATAAATTCTGCCAGGGTATGTAAATATATATATATATATATATACTGTTTTACTCAAAGATTATGGGGGGAATTTATCAAAACTGGAGCAGAGTCTGGAGCAGATGCCCATGGCAACCAATCAGCTTCTCTCTTCAGTTTGCTCAGGTAAGATTTGAAAATGAGAGAGAGAAGCTGATTGGTTGCACTGCAAACCTGCTCCAGATTTTGTTTGCTGCAGTTTTGATAAATTCCCCCCTCTGTATTTCTGCCCATCCAGTCGTGAGATTTACATAAGCACAGCCCTGTTAAGTAGGGTAGGAACTCGAGGCGTGTCCAGTTGCTCAGCCGCTACGAGTGCTGAATTAGCAAACCTCCACTGAACGCTGTGCTGCTAACTTAGCACTCGCAGTGGAAGTGAATGCGAATGCAGAGTGCCGAGTGTGATGGAGAAGGTGGGGACAGAGCACCAGTGGCCATTTTAACTGTGGGCACACCTGGCACCGCTGGTTGCCTGAACCCCGATGGAGGAAATCAATTCGGTGTAAGAACCTACAATTTAATGTTTTTTCTGGACAAGCACACCAAAAATTAGTTGGAAAAATTGTATTAGCCAAAAATATTATCCTCCGCCATTTTGCTTAGCACTGTGCAGCCGACGTGTTCAGTGAAATTGCAGCAGCGAACTGAAGTGCTGCAGAACATCTACTCAGCGCTTGGCTAAGGAACTGAATACGCCTCTGATCTTTCTCTGCTGCAGTTTCACTTACAGGTCTCCTCCCTAGCATATGACTGGGCAGTGAAAAGGTGAAGCAGCCTAACAGCATGCTTCTTGCACTGCAGCACAATTGACTGGCTCCTTGTGCTGCTTCTCCTTCCCTCCCTCTGAGCTCTTCCGTACAGTAGACTGCATGAGGCTATTATCAGGTACATACACTGCTTGCATTACAAATTCATTTCAATGATGAATCAGAATGCCGGGTGCTACGTCATTGCACGCTACCCGGCTTCCTGATTGGCCGGGAAGTCGGCTCCATGCTCTCTCATCACAAGTGACGAGAGAGCATGGAGCCGTTTCCTAGCCAATCAGGAAACCGGGCAGCGTGTAATGATCTGCTGCCCGGCTTCCTTATACAGGAAGTACTCGTGCTAGGTATCGGAGCATTTGGGCGAGTACGAGTACTCACCCAAATACTTGGTATCGGCACCGATACTAGTATCGGTGCATCCCTATTAAATACAGATCTGCATTAATGTGTCATTTGTGCTTTTTATGAATATCTGCCTGGGGTTTAGCTGTATGTATATATAAAACAAGGAATATTAATATTTCGAATTTTCATTTTCCGTGAACAAGTGCAGCTCCGTTCCTATTTTATCATTTAATATTAGGGGAACGTTTTAATTTTTTTACATTTCGGTAATTTTTCCTTAATATAGTTTTAAAAAAAACCCGCAGTGGTGATTAAATACCACCAAAAGAAAGCTCTATCTGTCCACAAAATTTTTTTATAAAATTCATTTCAGTACAGCGCTGTATGACGGAATAAATATTTGGGCGAGTACGAGTACTCACCCAAATACTTGGTATCGGCACCGATACTAGTATCGGTGCATCCCTATTAAATACAGATCTGCATTAATGTGTCATTTGTGCTTTTTATGAATATCTGCCTGGGGTTTAGCTGTATGTATATATAAAACAAGGAATATTAATATTTCGAATTTTCATTTTCCGTGAACAAGTGCAGCTCCGTTCCTTATCTTTGCATTTTTCTCCTTAGCTCAGTTTAAAATAAGCGAGTTCAATAGCTCAAGATAACATTTACATATTCAGGTATACGAGTCAGAGCAGTGACTCCTCTCTGCTAAGAATAGATCTAACCCGAGGGAGAGGGCGCCTCTGCAACTGGTGTCATTTACCTGACTGTGCAAATCTCGGGAATGGATGGACAGCAACAAATCATATGGTAAGTAATATAGCTCCTATATATGCATTTCATCTGTGTATTTAGCTGTTTGCATGGAGTTCAGCATTAACTTGTTGCCGGCTGTTTTTGTATTTTTACACTGTGGGCTGGAGGTTTATACGCAGTGACAACAATTTACAACCAGATGTTGGATTTCATTGAGAATCTGGATAAAATACCTTACCATTCGGAAATGCTAAGACGCTGATGATTAAAAAGAAGAAAATGACTGAAAGGATTCCTCTCCAAATATTGTCTTCTTGGCTTGTGTTCTCCCTACAACACAGAAAAAAGCACGCGGTTAATTATTCATACTTTTGGTGTACGCATTCTGTTCAATATAGCTGTTTTTGTATTCCAAGTCAAAGGATGCCGACACCAGAAGTACGTTGGTTAGTGTACGGACCTGGAGGAACACCAAGCCAATTCAGAAATCTATTGAGTGATGTTATGATGAGTTATCAGGACTGTGCCCGGAGCTGGGCTTTAACATCAATGAGTACCGACTTTTCTTTATGTTGACCATTGGCTAATCGGAGCGGATTTATAAATGTATTCTGAGAAGTGTTAGTGACTGTTTTGTTACAACAGGAGATACTAAAAGTAAAGTGATATTAAAGTCAAAAGGTTTTTAAGTGATTTCAAATGCTGAAATCCCTTACAATGGAGGCCGCTCCTTGATGTTTGAAAGTTTTCGCTTTCTGTGGAATCATCTAGTCCTCTGTGCATTAGCCCCGATTTCCTGTTTCCTTGTAGGGTCCTATGGAGCCACCCTTATGTGTGCTACTATGCCGTGTCTCTACAAACACACAGGAACAGCAAGGGAAACCACTCCGCTTTCCCTGGGCCCCTCTCTTCCTTCCTCCCTTCTCTAAGCTACAAGGTTAATGGATGCTGGAGAATTTTGAGCTTGGGCTGGACAGGAGGTTCAGGGAAGCCGAGCTGAGAGGGTTGGAGCTGACGGTTTGGAAACATGACGACTAAGTGCTTCAGCAAAAATTTTGTAGGTCCTGCAACAGTTGCGCAAATTTCTACTAAATTTAAAAAGCTAAAACTGTATGGAGTTAATAAATGTTTGTAAATATTATATTGCGCCTTTTTGAGAAACGGCAAAAAAACGGAGGAACACAAAACTGTTAAATAAGCGACTTCTACAAAAAATCTGGAGGCTGGCCTCACGCTTAAGGCCCCATTCACACTGAGCGATTTATCGTGCGATTTTTGCAGCGATTTCGCTCACTTCAAGTGGTTAACTTGTAAAACTTCCCGTCAAACATTTCCACAACCAAAAATTCATGAAGGCAAAAAAAAAAAAAAATCTGCTAATCAGCCAGTTACATACTTGGACAGATTATAGGGCTTTCTACCTGCCAGTGACTGCAACCAAATATTTTAAGCTTCTTATTCTTGAATAAAAAAAAAAGAAATGAGTCTACACTTCTCACGACCAGCTTTCATACTGAGCAGGACTCTATATAATAAAAGATACTACTACATAATATATACATACATATACACACACACGGATCTCCAAATAAATCTAAAATCAATCTGTATCTCCAAAAATGTAAAAGTTAAAAACAGGAAATTAATCATTTAAAAAGGAGAACTATGGGGTCAGTGTTTTTCCCCATAGTTCTCCTTAGGGTAATGGGAGGACACAAACTAGCGTCCTCCCGTTACCCTAAGCTCAGTATACCGCGAGCTACAGCTCGCGGTATACTGAGACGCCGCAGCGGATCCCGACTTAGATGACGGGATCCGCCCAGCTGCGTGAGTGACAGCTGGCTCTGCCTATCTAGTGGCAGAGCCAGCTGTACCCGCCCCCTCCCCCGTCCGTTCCGCCAGTCAGCGCTGGCAGATCGGAGCGGGGAGAGGGGAATCCAGCCCCCCCCCCCGTCCCGCCAGCGCGCCGCGACAGGACACAGAGGCGAGCGAACCCGGTATGTGTTCGCTCACCTCCCGATCTACTGAGCCGACCTGTGACAGTCTCATTGTCACAGGTCGGCTAGAACTATGAGGTAAGTGAAAAGCACTCACCTCATAGTTCTCCTTTAAAGATCATGCCAATGATGATAATGTTCAAAGTGCAATACCAACAGCAATCTGATTTCTGGCTTTACGTCTCTAGAACGATTGGTTACCTATAAACATTAAAGAACTTGGTGAATTAAAAAACAAAATGGACCCTTGCAGTGGGGCTACACCTGCACTGCAGGAATTAGGTGATTGTTTTGTCTAGGGGGGATCAGATAAAGCAGATATAGTCACCTGGTCCTACGGGGCTGCTAGACTGGTCCCCACAGCCTCTTTTCCCCTGGTCTTCAGCAGTCTAAGGACCACTGACATTATCACCTCTTATCCACGTCCACTAACCTGCATTAGACGTTGGAACGTCAAGGACGCACCACAGCCGAAATGGAGGGGGAGAGAGGTGAGCGCTGACTGTCAGGAGACCCAAGATCAGGTGAATATATCTGCTTTATGTAAGCCTCCTAGACATAACAAGCACTCAACCCTTCCAGTGTGGGGGTAACCTCACTGCAAAGGTGCGTTTTTTTCATACCCGGAGTCCTTTAAATTTAATGCATAGAAAAAAAACAAATGATTTTTAATCATTTTTGGATGAAGTCGGTAAGAAATAGAACCTTTGTCAAGTTTTTATTGCTGTCCCCACTGGGGAGATTAAGCCTCACTATTTGTCATCGTCACCACTGCCACAATAGCAGAGTCCAGCAGAAACTATCAGTTTATCGACAGCTGTCTAAGAGAGGTATCTGAGATTTCCTCTTACTTCTTGAGGAGTCTCTGGGACAGGAAGTGAAGTGAAATTTTCCCTACTGGATAGGGACAGCAAAAAATAAAGTGACAGGTTTTAACCTTCCACTAAACTCTATCCAAAATGAAAGAAATTATTTTGATTATACAAATGCTGTAAAGAAACAGGTAATTCTAAAACAAAATATTTGCTTGCCTCAAAAAGACTAATTCACATGAAGCATCTTTCGTAGACAAACATCACCAAGATGGGCCAGTGCTGCGACTGTCAGTGGTCGGAATGCACTGACACTGTTCTTTCGGTATCGAGCAGAGATATTTTTTTTTCGCTACTCGCCGATACTGAATGAATATCGATATCAGAAGTCCTATTAAAAGGAGAACTATGAGATGAGTGATTTCCACTCACCTCATAGTTCTAGCAGATAGCGTCTGGTCTGCAGTGCCATTGGTGCACTGCGTTGGTGTGTGTTGCAATAAAGTGAAGCAGGCATGCATGAAATTGCAAAGCAGCGTATGAATGCATCACAATGCTTTGCCATCACGATTCCGTGATTGCGCAGCCATCCGCACGGTCACGGATCGCCCAAGTGTTAACCTGGCCTAAGGCATATTGAGCTGGCCAGCTGGGAAATTTTTTTTTGGCAGTCTGCCTTATGTCGGTGGCAGGAAAAGGGTTAATACTACTTTAACCAGTTGCTGTTGAAAAAAACCGGACGGACGGCACAGCTGCATTGGCGGGTTGCCGTCTCCAGACGGCATTTTTTTCCTGCGCACACGCAGAAAAACCCCATCCAATGTAGGGCTGCAACAACTAATCGACATAATCGATTATAATCGATTATTGAAAAAGTTGTCAACTTTTTCAATAATCGATTAATCGGCTTCCGATCAGTTGGATGGGCTTCCGCTGAACGCAATGCTGAACGTGCAGTGTGCGCACACCGGCCCGTTCGGAAGTTGCCGAACAAGCAGGTTTTCAAGCCTGCTTGTTCGACGGAAGACGTGCGACCGTACAGTAGAAACGGTCGCACGCCTTCCATACACTTTGCGATCGTACAATTGCGGGATTTCCCGCAATTCTCGTGCGATAATCGCACAGTGTATGGGCACCTTTAGAAATACATCCCAGTACCCTGTTAACAGTATGGCTAACTAATCGATTTTGCAAATAATCGTTAGCTGCCGCTCTAATCCAATGCAAAGAGCCGTTACCGGCTGTTTCACATATACACGATCAGCAGCTCTATAGCCTGCCGATCGTGAATATGTGCTGGCTGCGTGTCCCCCCCTCGACTTCTTCTGCCGCCGCCCCCCCTTCCCTCCTGACCCCTCACCTTCAATCCCAGGATCCGCTCCCCCTTCTGCGGCCCGGGGCCGGCTCGGGAGGGCGATCAGCTCCTTGCTGACCTCCCTCCGTGCTGTGAATGCAGAAGTGATGTGTACTACATCACTTCCACATTCACCTGTCATTCATCTGGCTGCTATAGCCAGAGAAAAGAAGCTGATGAAGCAGATCTCTGCTTCATCAGCTTCTTTTGGAATGTGTAAAGTAGACACTACTCCAAGCTCACTCCTGTGATAGACTACAATCTCAATACAAATTAGTAAACTAAGCATGAGATTATACAGATCTACAGCTGAGTGATACATAAATAAGATACATTTTTGTTAATAGTTCATGTACTTGAATGTATTTTTATGATTTAACTCCTGAGTTTAGGGTCACTTTAAAGAGGACCGCTCATGAATGATAGGAAACTGGATACGGAGCATATAAATAACCCTTTATACATCATCTTCCCTATTCCTTACTCGTATTACTGTGTCCATGTCTGACTCTTCATCCTGAGTCATGGGGTGAAAGGTCACTGTGCATCAGACCAGTGTTGCCCTGTCACATGCAGGACCTCACTCAGTACGATGCAATCAGATTTTTTTTACTATGGTCTGGATGAGTCAGTATGAAACAGCAATTTGGAGAAGTTTAATTGGATCTAAGCAAAAGTAAAGCTGGCCATACACTATTCTATTTTTTTTTAATTCAACCTGTGGGCTGAACGAAAAAAGTAGAATAGATACCTCCATCAATGCTTACTGGATGGATGAGCGCCCGGCTGTTTGCTTTGTATTCTGACAGCGGCTGACAGCCGCTGTTGAATACATGAATGGTGGTTGCAGCTGATTAGCTACAAGCACCATTTGAAGATTTTCCAACCGACTCCTTCAATCTTCTGATCGAGGGATGCTGACCAGCAGGGTGCCGACAGTGGCCACCCATTGTGCGAATTTCAGCCAGGTCTTCATGAAATTCGCATAGTGTATGGCCAGCTAAACATGAGTGTACATTTCTGTGGTTACTATAAGAATATTTAGGTGCATGGAATAATTGTAGCGCATTTCACATTTAAACACCGGATTTTACTAGAGGCGCACCGAAATGGAAATGTCAAAACCAAAACAAAAAAAATTGTCAGGCCGAAACCGAAAATGTTTTATTTAATTTTTTTAAAATATATTTTTAGTTATTCATTCATTTTTTAGTAAGTATTTTTATTTTTCTTACTTTAAGGGGCTTTGGGGAAATATTAGGGGTCTAAACAGACCCCCTGATATTTCCCTTTTAAAATAGAAAAAGAAATTGAGAACACAAAGTCCTCAATCTCTTTTTCTGTGTCCCCTGTTATCAATGAACAGGAATCCTCTATACTGGGTGTTCCTGTTCATTCATAACATGAGAACATAGTATGTTTACTATAACCACAATCATGAACGAACAGGAGGTGATTTAGATCTCTCCCATTCATTCATAATTGAGGATACAGTGACCATACTCTGTCCTCAATTATCTACAAACACTCAGCGATCACTGACTCTCCTTCCTGACTCGCTGTCACAGGGGGCTGAGCGGTGAGGAGAACTCAGCCTCCTGTGACAGCACGGCCTGTCTCCGACCACACTCCGCTCTGTGACAGGAGAGACGCCGGACGCTCACAGCGCTCTCCTGTAGCAGCGCTCTGCCGCCCGTGACACTTTCGCTCTTCCCCGCTGGGACACAGAGCAGCGCCAAGTGGGGAGGAAAGAAAGCAGGGATGCGCCGCTGTATTGCAGAAAAATTGCATTTTCGGCAGCCGATATATCGGTCGCATCCCTAGATTTTATAATATAATGCTGTGTGGTGTGCAGGAAAACATAGAACAGAACATTAGACATGTACAGCTAGTGCAAGATCTTCTAAACCATCTGCCAAAAACAAAAAAAAAGTACAAGATCGGAGTGTCTCTGAGATGTTGTTAGCTCCCATGGACTAGAGGGAGGAGTATGAGAAAATATAATCCCTTTCCCGGCTGACCAGATGGCTGTCAGCATTCAGAGACAACATTCAGTAATGGAAGGCAATGACAGTGCTAACACAGCCAACCTCTGGGGAAAACCCCTAAGGAGGAATCTAATGACAGCCTGCATATAAAGAGAGGGTGAGGGGTGTCCTTCAGTCGTCCCTGTTCCCATCTGATGTAATGGTACAAAGATCATCCTGCCATTAACAATCCTCCTTATCAAGACTCCATCTGAAGCAACACTGTCACAATAATAAATGATCACAAGAACACTTTTCTATCTCTGGAGTCAAATCTTTAGGGCCAGTTCACACCAGGGGAGTCTGTTGTAGTGCATTTAACACAAGCATGTTAACATGTGATGAGTTCGGGCCCATTCCCACCAAAACTAAACAAAAGATTGCTCTATTTTTGCAAAATGCAACACTGGCACCGTTATGAACTACACCATTGAAAACCACTTGTGTGCACGCGTTTATAATGCATTAAAAAACGCATCAAAATGCATCGGGTGGGAATGGGCCCTTAACCCTTTCCCTGCCAAGCCCTCTGGAACATTTTTCTAATAAGCTGGCCACGACATTTTTCCCATTGATTTGATTTTCAACTGCTGGGTTGCTAGCGTTAGTAAAAGACCCCCCAAACCATATCATTTCTGAAAGAGCAGGCCCGGTAGAATAAAAAAGACGGCGATACTACATTTGTAGGCCCTGCAATAATTGCGCAAATGTTTCTCAAATTAATATTAAACCGATAAAAATACACAACTCAATTGGTAAAATACACCAAAATCAGTATCAGCGCACAAAAAAAAAAAAAAAAATTCTGACTAAATCTAAAAGATAAAAAACTGTATTGAGTTAATAAATAACAAATATTTGCAAATTTGAAATTGCGCCTTTTTGCGAAAAGGTTAAAAAAATGAAGGTACGCAAAACTGTAAATAAGCGACTTATGTTAAAAATAGTTGTTACGCTGTGTTGGTGTTTTGATAAAATGATCCAGGCGTATATTTAATTGCAACACAAGGTATCACAACGCACGGCAATGCGTTACAAAGCTTTGCCATGCTCTGCCACAGTTAAATTAATGTTTTTTTTTAAAGAAAAAAAATCATGCACTGTAATGCGTTCTAACAACACACTGCAGCGCATGTGCATGGTGTACACCACAATATGGTGCACGTGTATGTTATGTGTGGGGGGGGAGGGATTTTATTTTATTTTCTTCTATTTATTAATTTATTTTACTATTGGGGGGGCAACGGTGAAATATCTGGGGTCTAAACAGACCCCTGACATTTCCCTTTTGAAATAGAAATTGAGGACACAGAGTCCTCAATTTCTTTTTCTGCAGCCCCAGCTCTCAATGAATGGGAAGCACTCTGTACCTCTGTACAGAGGCTTCCCATTCATTCAGAGACTGATGACAGTAAAAATATTTACTATCACCAGTTTATGAATGGGGAGGAGCCTCTGTAGTGAGTGCTAGTCCCCATTCATAAATTTATGAATGAACAGGAAGTGATGTAAATCACAGCCTGTTCATTCAAAACCGGGGACACATAGTACTATGTGTCCCCAGTTAGTTACAAACACCGGAGTGAGCAGATGATCGCTCCGGTGTTTGCTCTGCACAGGAGGATCGATAGATAATCATGGTCGCTATAGCGACCATGAGCTTATAGCAGAACTGCAATTGCCAGGTCCGTGCTGCATACGGGAACACTTTTGTTCCTCCGTATGCCGTACGTCCTTGGCAAGGAAAGGGTTAAGGCAGCTCATGTAATTGCATAAGCTGCCTAAAGCAACAAGATGGACTACAATTACTCCTGCACAATGCACAGTAGTGAGCTACCACACCTTGTGCAGCAATTCAGGTGCATGGGAAAGGTCCCTTAAGGTGGCATTCACAAACAATGGTAATATGCATGACAGGGCGTTACCGCAAAGCAGAGGTATGAATGGGCCCGTTTCAGGTTTGTGTTGGATATATGGCAGTATTAATGCATATCTGTGTATATCTGTGTATATATCTGTGTATATATATCTGTGTATATATCTATATATATATATAAAAAATGTCTATGGGAGCTGTGTTAAGGACTTTGAACTACCCGATTCCCGCTGCCCCCCTGTAGTCATGGCTTCTCTTCCCCCTACACTCCAGCTTGTAAACTGTCCCTCGGCGTCATCATGTATAATGTAGGGCTATAGGCCCTGCATTAGATGTGATGACGTCAGTGGGCCTCTGACCACTGGAGAAGAAGGGGGAAGAGGTGGTGTGCACCAGTCTTGGAATCAGTGGGAGTGGGGATCAGGTAAGTGAAAGTGCTTTACACTGCTCCCCTAGACATAAATGAGCAGTTAACCCTTTGCAGTGTGGGGATAGCCCTATATCAAGTGGAGTTGTTTTTGCTTTAAGCAAGAGCAGGCTTAGGCGAAAGTACCTTAATTTAGAGCTTTACTAAATGCATGAGAGATCTGATGGCACTGTCTGGCCTGTACACTGCTTAGTTCTTCTGGCACGCTGCCCAATTTGACTAAGGTTGCCACTTGTCCTGGTTTCAGGCCCTGTGTCTGGGTTGCAGGCCAGCTAAAACCCAGACACAGCACATACAGGACTCAAAACCCAGACTGTCCAGGTGCATCCGGGACAGGCGGCATCCCTAGCTTTGACAAGGAATGGCTACCTGTACAAGTACATGCTAAGCGTATACAATGGAAGAGGCCTTGCCAATTACAAGCCATGTTGCCTCGGATCCGTACACCTGAGCTAATAGACATCTGTCCACTGCAGCAAAAACGATGGAGTTCAAAAAGAACAGAACGCCAATGGACCAGACTGGGCAGTGCACTAGAGTTACCGTTCAGTCGGGTATGGTGCATGTCTGGCCTTGCTGGAAAAAAAAAAAAAAACCTCCACTAAGCTGACTTTTCCTTGTATATAGTTATCCTTTAAGCCAAGGCTGGACAAATCCCAGGAGCCAGGTAGCCAATGATCCTTAAAAATTACAGCTGGCGCCCAACTTTTCTCCTCATCAATGGAGCGGGCTCCTAAAAAAATCCTGCTAGCTCCTGGACTGGACAGACCGAGTCCTGAATGCCAATTAATTTGTCCACCACGTCTTATGGGAAGATTGTTGATGAAGTAAATTGGTCTGGTGACAGGGTCTCTTAACAGAACACAGATATTCCTCCAGCTAGCACTGTGACCAGGTAGCTGCTCTCTGCCCCATCTGCAGCACTTCTAAACCTCTCAGAAAGTCCAGGTACAGGCTTCCAGCATAGAAAATGAGTGCAACGACCTTGGCTGATCCTCAGCTGGGATCTTATTTCTGGAATTGTTCTTGCAATGGAAAAACGGGATCTGATGGTTACGGATAGCCGGTGTGAGAAACACAGATCACTATCTAACGTTACACCTAACCTACTGAGCCATTTCCTCATCAGCCTACGCATTCCCACAACTCGTGTCTCTGCTGCTCTATATTATGGCACACAATTTATCTTAAAAGAAGAACTCAGAATACAAATTAACCCTTGCAGTGTGGGGGTAGCCCCAATGTAAAGGTTTAATCAAAGTACAAATAAACTCTCCTGTTTTTGCATATATCTAATGCTAGCAAGCAGCAAATATATGCAAAAACATGAAAAAAAAGAAAAGTTAAAAGGAGAACTATGAGATGAGTGCTTTTCACTCACCTCATAGTTCTAGCCGACCTGTGACAATGAAACTGTTACAGGTCGGCTCAGTAGATCGGTCGGCGTTCGCTCACTTCTCGATCCGGTCACGGCTCTCTGCCGTGACAGGGGAGGGGCTGGATTCCCCCCTCCTCCAGCGCTGACTGGCGGAACAGACAGGGCGGGTACAGCTGGCTCTGCCTCTAGATAGGCAGAGCCAGCTGTCACTCATGCAGCTGGGCAGATCCCGACGTCTAAGTCGGGATCCGCTCCGGCTGCGGTGTCTCAGTATACCGCGAGCTGTAGCTCGCGGTATACTGAGCCTAGGGTGACGGGAGGACGCTAGTTTGTGTCCTCCCGTTACCCTAAGGAGAACTATGGGAAAAAGCCCTGACCCCATAGTTCTCCTTTAACAAAAAAAGTAATTACTTTCCTGTGTCTCCGCCGCTCACTCCCGTCTGAGGATCTGGAGCCTCTCGAGTGGCAGAGCAGGCTGATGGGGCGGGCGCATGCGCATTTGAGATCTTTGGCGGGGAGAAGCTCAGTGTAAGTCAATGCACGCGGACAGACGCCGTGGGACACAGAAGACACAGCAGTCAGATCAGAGATCGGCACCAGCGCTGGAGGGATTGCTGAATACAAGTGGAAGGAAGAAGATGACCGGATCAAGGGGCATCATTTAAGGCAGGGGTAGCAAGCCTCCGGCCCTCCAGCTGTGGTGAAACTACAAATCCCATGATGCATCTGTCTTCGGGAGTCATGTCTGTGAGAATCTTGCAATGCCTCATGGGATTTGTAGTTCCACCACAGCTGGAGGGCCGGAGGTTTGCTACCCCTGATTTAAGGCAAGTCCTTAAAGCAGTATGGAGGGGGATGAAAAGAATTGGGACTTTAATGTCACTTTAAGTGCTCATTTTGGTGTAGGGTGTAAGATATACTCATCCGACCCCTGGTAGTGACTGCTTACCTATCTCCTCATCTGCTCTGGTTGTGGAATGTCCCTCAGCATTCTCACATCCAATGCAAGTGAATGTAACATGTATGGCTAGTGAAAGATCCTCTAGAATATCTGAGTGTATGTTAGATGTTAGCTCCCATTGAGTAGAGGGATGAGTATGAGCAAATAGAATCCCTTCCCCAGCTGACCAGATGGCTGTCAGCATCCAGAGACAACATTATGCAATGGAAGGCAATGACAGTGCTAACCGGGGCCAACCTCTGGGGAAAACCTCTAAGGAGGAATTTAATGACATCCTGCAGACTGTATATAAAACGAGCACTTATCCCTTGCAGTGCGGCCGTGGCCCCACTGAAAGGGTTCATCTTTATTTTGCCCGGAGTTCTTCTTTAATACATGCCATGCTCCATTGTACTCTTCACTTCTCATCTACTTGTCTCCTTCAGATTTACAGATTCGTTAATGACAATTTCACAATGGATTGATCTTCCTTCATACACAACATAATAAAGAATTTTAGATGGATCCCTTTCTCCGTGATTCTACAGGTAATTTGGACGATGCAGAAAATAGAGTGACAACGAAGTGCAATCACCGTATGACAACGCTCAGCTTTTTGTATTCTGTATAGTAAAACATCTGTCCTATTGGTCACAGCATTCTGGTTGTCTTTGGACTAATGATGAGACACATATCACGGGACTGTCTTCTGCACACAGCGCAGACAATAGTAATTAGTTGGTGCTGGTGTACATAGAGGACATGCTGACTACCAGCACCACGTTATGTGGTTACCCATGCGGTGTATGAATGGCAAACCAAAATGCAGCGAGTAGTGACAAAAGTCCTTATCTGTATACTACTTTTAGATTGTGACTCAGCATGAACTACTGCATGAGGCGGCGGCAGCAGCACAGGGGCACAGAAGTCTGCCAGCCAGCTACAGCGGTCCAAGGGGCGCAGAAGCCTGCCAGCTACAGCGGCCCAGAACCTGCCAGCCAACCACAGCAGCCCAGGGGCACAGAAGCCTGCCAGAAGGCCAGTGTGCAGAAGCAAGCAAGTAACCAGCCAGCAGTCCAGAGCAGAGAACCCTCAAGCAGCAGCCCACGGTGCAGAACTTGCCAGCAAGCAGCAGCTCAGAGTGCCTGCCAGAAGGCCAGTGTACAGAAGCAAGCAAGCAAGCAAGCACGTAAGCAGCCCAGAGTGTAGAACCTTCGAGGAGCAGCTCAGAGTGCGAAGGCAGTAGTCCTTACCTGGTAAAAGCGAAGTACATGAGACTGATGGTGCTGATGGTGAGCAGAGTGATGGTGTGCGGCTTGTAGAAGAAGTCGATGGTGATGTCCTCCACTTGCTGCTCGTTGATCATCCTGAAATGCAGTTTATAGTTCACATCATCTTTGCTTAAAGTCCTAGAGCGCATACCGGACGCCATGTCCCCACTGGAGCCCCGACTCCCCCTCCCCGGCCCAGGAAGCAGCCAGTGACACGCTCATTCCCCGGACTCTACCATCCCGCCAAAGGCGGGTGTATGACGGATCCTATGTGACAACTAAACGCAGCAGCTATATCACCATTCCAAGCTGAACCTCCTATACACGTCCGGCGGGCATCTCTATTACTATGATCAGGAGGCACAATCTCTGTATGGGGGGGTTCAGGACAAGTACAGCGAAAGCCGTGCAGAACCTCCCTCCTCTTGGAGTGTGGAATGGACTCGTCCGAGGAGGAAGTGCTTTGCTGTGCTTGGTACCCACGTGGGTTGTGCGGGATTCCAGCGCTGTGTGCCCGATCATCAGCAGAGGGTGCGTGATCTGACATCCCCGAACACCGACCGTGTGTCTGTGTGCGCCATTGTCTGCAGTCACCGGAGTGTGTTCTTCTGTGTGTCACATTGAGTGTGAGTTGTCGTGTCGGGTGATCAGACAATTGTATGGTGTCCCTGTAGGTCATTTCCCTGTGATGACCTTCTATAAGAAGTGTATGTGTGTATACTAATTGCCCTCTATCCTGTGTGGGTGACATTCCCTGCAATCAGATGATTCCTCACACATAGGCCAGGGCTTACTGAAGGAGCTAAGCTGTTTACTCTCAGCCTCCCCATTCACTTGTGTGAATAACATTTTGCACACTTTCACGCAATGCAGGAAAAGGATGTGTTGTGCTTGGGGTGCCCTTCTTCTTGGTGCAAAAAAATGCATGGTCAGGAAAATGCATGCAGCTCGCTGCACAGACCGCTGCATGAGCAGCTTTGCCGCACATCTTAGGGCAGGCCCTTCAAATGAATAGAGATAAGGCTGGGCTTGATGGAAATTCAGTTTGGCCAAGGCTGCTCAATCCTCTGACCGACACCTCCTCCTCCCAACCCAATCCGCCCCTCTAAAGTATAGCTTGCGGGGGATGCGCCTCACTGCAACTGATTGGGTCGGGAGAAGCGGGCTTGGGGGAGCTCAGGTGAACCAAATTCACACCAGGCCTCGTCACTGCTGATGTGTGGCAGAACACGCCATTAGTGCACAGCTAGTGTAAATTACACAGGGAAATTGCTTTTCTATTTCCAAATTTGAACGAATCCGAATTTTTGTTCTGAGTTTTGTTTAAAATTAAACTATCTATATGAATTAGGATGACCAGTATGGAACTAGGATGACCATACGGAACAAAGCTGACCAGTACGGAACCAGGATGACCATACGGAACTAAGCTCACCAGTATGGAACTAAGATGACCATACGGAACTAAAACAATTAAAATAAATAAAAGAGAACTATGGGGTAACCTTCCCCCCCATAATTCTCTTTAGGGTCACGGGAGGACATATACGGTGTCCTCCGGTGACCCAAAACTTGGTATACAGCGGGCTATTGCCCGCCATATGCTGAGAGCACCTCAGCCAGGCCGGATCCCGACAATACTGTTGTGATGCTCCCAGCTGGCTGATTGACAGCGGACTCTGCCTATCTAGAGGCAGAGCCAGCTGTGCCCGTCCCCTCCCTTGTCCGTTCCTCCACTCAGTGCTGGAAAATCGGAGGGGGGGAATGCCTGCGGGGAGCGGTGACTGACAGATGATCGGAATGTAAGCGAGCGACGATATGTGTTCGCTCACTTCCCGATCTATAGAGCCGACCTGTGACAGTCTCATTGTCACAGGTCGTCTAGATCTATGGGGATGATTGGAAATCACTCGCCTCATAGTTCTCCTTTAAGTAAGTTCATTTTAATTAAAAAAAACCCATCCAAGTAGATTCCAAATGAAAAATTTGGATAGATCCGAATGGATCTGAATATCGAACCAAAATGAATTTCGTATCCGAAATCTAAAAAATGAAAAAAATCCGAATTGAAACGAGCTACACTAATTTTTTTGTTGTGGGGTTACAGGTCTAGTGTAAATGGGGGCTCAAAGTGAATTCTCTCTTCTCTTACTGAATGAGGGGAAACTGATGGGGATTTATCAAAACTGGAGTGGTTGCCCATGGTAACCAATCAGTTTCTCTCTTTCATTTTCAAATCTTAACTGAAGAGAGAAGTTGATTGGATGCCATGGGCAAGTGCTCCAGATTCTGTCTGCTCCAGTTTTGACAAATTCCTCCCAATGAAAATGGACTTTGCAGATAACACCCAATCATGTGCAAGGGAAATGTAAAAAAAAAAAAACAACCATGGGATATTGTGTTGTTTGTGCATTTGTTTGCACTTAACAGCTGTCTTCACTTCCTGGTAACTAGCTTTCCATTGGCTAACAATAAAATGGCCAAGCTGGAGGCCTGGTTCACACCTGAACGTTTTGTAGCGCATTCAACGCTCGACGAACGCTCTACAAAACGCTCAAACATCTAAATCCCATTGTATTCAATGGGTCTGGTTCACACCTTGCCGTATTTCCGCCCGTCCGAACGCGATACAAAACGGCCTACGCCCAAAGAAGTACATGTACTTCTTTGGGGCGTTTTGGTCTCGTGTTTCCATTGGGATACAGCCAAGTAGTCCACGGAAACGCGCCTTTGTTGCATGTTTTTTTTTACCGCGATGCGAACCGCGCGACAAACGTGCATATTCAATACGCCTAGGTGTGAACCCAGCCGGAATGTGCACATGAAACGCGTGTACAAACATGCAAAACAAAAACGATCAAAGACTCAAGAGTGAATAGAGCCTAAAAGAAAAGCCGCTTCGCTACGTATGTAAACCAACCCCATGGTCTGTATATCCTGAAGGTGACATTCCCAGAAGAGAGTTGGATGTATGTATTGCTGTGCCAGACCTGGAATAGAATGTGGATGAGCATGTTGCTTTTTATTTTTCTGTAGAGTGTGATGTTCATTTTAATTGATTTCTTCCTTTAAGGGCCAAGTCACACCATATCCAGTGCGTTCTGGCACGGTTTGAGCCTGGAACGCACTGGATCTCATGAATCAAGCTGACCCGCGTTTTGGGGCTGGAGGGGGTGTGGTGGTGCCATTCACATCAATGGCACTACAGACACATGAGGAGGTAGCTGTGTGGGGATGAATTGTTTGAGAAAGTGATGGTTGAGGTGGGAAGAGGTGAAGAGATGAGTCTTAAGGGATCGCCTAAAAGCTGTGTAGGTGGGAGATAGATGGACAGGTTGGGGTAAAGAGTTCCATAGGATGGGAGAGACTCTAGAGAGGTCCTGGAGGCGAGTATGGGAAGAGTTGATGAGGGAGCTGGAAAGCAGGAGGTCTTGGGAGGAGCGGAGGGAATAGTTAGGGCGATACTTTGAGACCAGGTTTGAGATGTATCTGGAGGCAGAGTTGTGGATGGCTTTATAAGTCATTGTTAATACTGGAACTGGTACTGGAATGCCCTGAGTTCCGGTGCAGTGCGATTTGAAAAAATAGTGCATGAACTTGACCCGGCTTGATTTATGCAATCCAGTGCGTTCTGGGCCTGAACCGCGCCGGGACACACTAGATATGGTGTGACTGGGCCCTGGGATTTGCTTAAAGCGGAGCAGAGATCTGCTTCATCAGCTTCTTTTCCCTGACTATAGCAGCCAGATGACTGACAGGTGGAATGCGCAAGTGATGTAATACACATCACTTCTGCATTCAGAGTACGGAGGGAGGTGAGCAAGGAGGAAGGTGCTGATCTCCCTCCCATCTGCCCGCCGGTCCCAAATTACCTTTGTCACTGGTGTGTCTTGTAGTGACACAGGTCGGAGGATGGGATCGTAGTGCATGGCAGTGTTGACTGCTAGATGGTCTGCCGCAGACTGCACGGAGGGAAAGTAGAAAGCCGCCAGTCTTTATTTCCTATGTGCCTCAGCTCCAACTGGCGGCCATAATTTGCTAATAACATTCATTTTTGCCTCCGTTCGCACATTACAAATGAACATGTCATTTTGTAATTTCGTAGCCTGAATGGCACAAAGTGCACCCATCCTCTCACATAGAGATAGAAAGGTGAGCTCATCAGTGTGCTGCTTCACCTTTCTCTGTCCAGTCAATGGCTGGGATGTTGTAGAGATCTGTACGTGAAAGCGAAACTGCAGCAGAGAACGAACAGGTTCCCTTCTTTGCCAGTCAGGGTTGTACCGTGTTGCCGAGCTGTGTTAATCTGAGGACTTCCTGGACAGAAATTCAAATCCTTTGGCAGCTGAAACACAACTCCCATATCTGCATTTGATCTGTGTAGTTGTGTGCCCGGAATTCAGCTTTAAATAGTTCCTGTGGAAAGATTTCTCAATGCTACAAATGTCGGCATCGTTGATTCAGAAATGTCTCAGCTTCCAAGAGCTACGGTTATTGTATTGCAATGTACATTGTATGTATTGCTCAACACGCAGACAAATCAGACCCGCAGACAAGTGTTTGGTTGTCTACCCACCTTCAGGCCCAAACTATTGGATATAAAGATTTAGCAAACAGTATTTGTAATCTTTATTTTTAATAAAACTCACATAGGGGGGAATTTATGGAAACTGGAGCAGACGGAATGAAATATAAATGTATATATATGCCACCAGAGGGAGCCTTGAATTACTCTGCAATCACTCAGCATCCATGCTTAACAGCCATTGAGATAAGATACAGCCACACAGTGGGGGGAATTTATCAAAACTGGAGCAGATAGAATCTGGAGCAGTTGCCCATGGCAACCAATCAGCTTCTCAATTCAGTTTGTTCAGTTAAAATTTGAAAATGAATTAAATTTGAATTGAAATGTTAAAAATATATTTTTTTTAAACTCCCCCACGTACACACACATATGCGTTGGGTGTGCCTATTGCTGCACATGTTACATATCACTGCGAACGTTGCTGTGAGAGTAATACTTCTAGGGCCATCAGTCACTGATAACACTAAACTGATGAGCGGTAAAAGCTTTTAAAGCGTAGCCTATGGCCAATTTTGGGTATGGTATTTTTTTTGGTGCAATTTAGCGGGCGCACGCAATTTTAAAGTTTGACATACAGGCAGTCTCCGAGTTACAAACACCGGAGTTAATGACCCCTACTAACAAACAGAGGCTATAACTGTACAGCAGGGGGTCCCGAGCTGCAACCAAAATGTACGGCATAGAATTTCAGTAGCTGTAATGCTACCGCGCTCGTGCCAACGAGGAGTGCCCACCTTGGGTCTGGTTCGTAGTACTGTACGTACATTACAGGAAGTTAGCTCTTGTTAGACGTGCCTAATAGGGCCACCTCTTCTTCCGGGTCACTGTGAGGTTTTTACTGCTGTCTGTATCCTCATTGGAAAGATTTCATCTCACTTCCTGTCCTTGAGACAACAGGAATTGAGGAAATCTACCCCTTGGAAGGGAAATTCACTCCTGTAAGAGTGATGATGGGAAAAAGGTGTCTCCACTGAAGGTTTATCATCAATCCTTGTTTCCACGACAACCCAAAATTTTCAAAATCCAATTGAACAGGGGCACACACAGCAAAACAAACATTACAGGGGGTAAACCCTTCCCTATGCTATCCAAAACTAAAAAAGAAATTTGGGCTGGATTTACACTTAAAAAATTTGCCTGTTCCAACCTGCATATAAATTAAACTTAAGAACAAACATACAGTCCCTATCTTGTTTGTACCCGGGGACTGCCTGTATTTGGTGTCTACACCCGACATGACCCCGTTTTTTATATTTTACCAAAAATTTAAGTAAGAATACATGTTTTTTAACATAACTTAGGGGAAACAGGTTTTTTTTTTTTACATTTTCTGTACTTTTTTCATTATATAGTAAAAAATAAAAACCCCCAACTGGTGATTAAATACCATCAAAAGAAAGCTCTGTGTGTCCCCCAAAAAATTGTATAAAATTAATTTCATTACAGCGTTTCATGGCTGAATAAGTGTCAGTCAAAGTATCGCAGCGCTGAATACTGAAAAATGGCCTGGACAGGAAGGGGGTTTTTTAACACCCCAGTTAGCAAGTGGTTAATTTAGATGCAGACCTCCACTTGACCTAAGAATCCAAATGTGGTCAGTTTAAGTTTGGCATCACTGTTCTAAGAGGTTTAACTTTCTTTTTTTTCTACAGCACATTAAGAAGGCAGTCAATCAACTCCATTGTGAAGGAAGATTTCCATGTACACATAGGAGGTATTACTACAGCAGGTCACCCCAGTGAGTACAAGGACACGTTTCTTGTATGTGTTTGTCCTTGTTCATGCCTTTTGCATTTATAAAAAATACATTGTTCCTAATGTTTCCACATGCATTTTTATTAGAAGTGCACCGAAATGGAAATTTTGAAACCGAAACAAAACCAAAATAAAAAAAATTGTCAGGCCAAAACCAACATTTATTTTTTTATTTTAATTTTTTCAAATATTTTATTTTAAATAATTTTTTTACAAACTTAAATTTTTTTATATTTATATTCATTTATTAAATATTTTAATTTTTTACTGTACTTTTAGGGGCTTTGGGGTAATATTAGGGGTCTAAACAGACCCCTGATATTTCCCTTTTTAAAATCGAAAAAGAGATTGAGGACACAAAGTCTCTTTTTCTGCAGCCCCAGTTATCAATGAACAGGAATCCTCTATACTGAGTGTTCCTGTTCATTCATAACTTGAGAACAGAGTATGTTTACTATAACTACAACTATGAATGAACAGGAGGTGATGTAGATCTCTCCCATTCATTCATAATTGAGGCTATAGTAACCATACCATGTCCTCAATTATGTACAAACACTCAGCAATCACTGATCACTGAGTGTTTGCTCTCCTCTCTGACACCCTGTCATGGGAGGCTGAGCGAGCGGTGTAGGGAGGAGAGCTCAGCCTCCTGTGACAACGAGGCCTGTCTCCGCCCCCACACCGCTCTGCCGGACTGTGATAGGAGGCTGAGCGGTGTGGGAGGAGACACCAGCCACTTAGAGCGCTTGGCCGGCTAGCACAGTTTCTCTCCTCTCCGCTGGGACACAGAGTAGCGCCCAGCGGGGAGGAAAGAAAGCAGGGATGCGCCGATGTATCGGCAGGAAAATGGTACTTTCGGCATTATGCCAAAAGTGCCATTTTCACCGATATATCAGTGCAGTCCTAATTTTTATCATTGTTTTTAGCACGCATTTTGGCATGCTTTTTGATACATGTACTGAATATTACTGCAGCAAAAAGCAAATGTATTGAAATGCAATAACTCATTCAAATGGTAAAATTGCATAAATATAACAAATGTCAAGTGTCCTCACTTCCTGTTGTGGCTTTGGAACAGGAAGTAAAATCTCCCCAATGGGACACAGATGGCAAACAAAGTTGACCAGGGGTTTTAACCCTCACTTACGCTATCCAAAACTAAAAACAAAGTTTTGGCTTCAGTTCTAGTTTAAGAACATAAAGATATTTGAATGCCCATAGCCTTGTCTCAGTTCTTCTTTGAAGTGCAGTGCAGCTCTTAGAGGTGCAGTTATAGTCCACCAGATTTCATTAAGCTATGCTGTGCATGTGACATCCTTTGTTCATCATAGAGATGCAGTTCACTCTCCGATTATTCTCTACTCACTTGTTTGTTTCAAAGATGTCATCACCCACCTGAGCTCCTCCCACTGATGCGTTTTAGCCTCCATGACTAAGCCCAGTAGAGGGGGAAACTCGGGTGGATGATGTGACTTCTTTAAAATTAACAGGTGAGGGGATGTTATCGGGGTGCTGTGCATCTTTTTTGGAGTATATTGGTTCATAAGGGCAGACCTGTACAGAGCCCGCACCCAGACATGGGAGAGATGATATTGCAGAGACCTAGAGCTGAGCACTATGAGAATGTGTGGGTTGTGATAGAGATGCCACATCAGAGCAGAACAATGTACAGTAATACCTTGGTTTACAAGTAACTTGGTTTGCAAGACAAGCAAACATTTATGAAAAATGTTGCCTTGATATACAAGCAAATGTCTTGCAATAAGAGCAAAATTTTGTAGAAAAGCGCCACCGGAATAAGGCTGTAGCAGTGCGAGCGATGAGTCTGTTTAACGACAATGCATGTCACATTGGATAGATTCCTTGTTAAGGTTTCACGAAATGAAAAAGATTGCATTGAGTCAAGAGATAGCAGTGATTCCGTTAGTGATAGTGAAAGTCGTCCTACACAATAATCCTCCTCTCTCTTGTCCCCCTCACACCGGCCACAAAGGTAACTGTAATTGGTTTATTTTTATTTATATTTTGTACAGTATTATATTACAGTACAGTATTGTAATCATTTTATATGAATATTTTTGGGTTGTGGAACGAATCATCTGAATTTCCATTATTTCCTATGGGGAAATTCGCTTTGATATACAAGCACTTTGGATTACAAGCATGCTGCCGGAACGAATTATGCTCGTAAACCAAGGTATTACTGTACCAAGATATCTATCTGCAGCTCTTTATGACGTGCTTTGACACTGTGCACTTTGTATGAGCTCTAAATGATTTGGATACATTACATAGTAGAAAAAGTCAACAATCCCCTTTATGTGTGTAAAATGCTGATCTCGTCTCATATGAGAATTGTGTATAGCAAAACAGTGATTAGAGCCAGCTGAATGTGTTTACAGCTTTCATATATATAGCATCATAATTACAGAGTGTGTGCACAGTGGAAATAGCAAGGAAAGCGTTCCCGACTAGATGACGGTTCAGATTAGAAAACTTCTTTTTGAAATAACATTTCATTGCCTTTATTACTGTATTTTATTACTATTCTGACACTACCCATATGTTTTTATGTGCCTTAGGTCCCTCACATGGTCTGATCAGGAGAGGATCCATTGCACGGATCACAGCAGTATGGAGTAGATGTCATTGCTGTGACACCCATGTCCATAGAGTTATTTCCTTAATCTTGCGATGGAGGAACAAAAACTGCAATTACCATGTGGACATGTCTGTCTATGGGGAATCGGATCTAAATAGACATGTGTCCATTGACATCAGATTACCCCCGATCTGGCACGAAAAGGAACACTGTTCTGGACGGAGCCGCAGGTAACCGGGTGCAAACGGATGCCTGTCCATTTACACACGGCTGCCCATAGACTAGCATTGGGTTCGATTAAAAAACTGACAGGCAGACGCGATCAGACCGGCCGTGTGAAAGTCTAAATGTATCGCCCAGCTCCAGTCAACAGAGAAAAGAAATAACCTCTGTCAGGTTTTTAATGCTGTCTGTGACCTTATTGGGGAGATTTCTTTCAGTTTTTTTATCCCTGGGACACCAGAACAAGAAATGAGGAGGATAGGGCTCACCACATTCTAACACTTTAAAATAAGTGATTTTTCTCTGTCTCCTTTGCATTTCCTATCATTTCCTGTATTTTGGCTCCCCATCATTTAGACAGGAAGTGAGAGAAAATCTTCCCTATGGGCAAACAGCATCAGTAAAAACCCCAAAGAGCTTCTAACCATTAGTTAGTCCATCCAGAACTGAAAATGTTAAAGTTCTTTCCCAGTAACAAATTTGGCTCTTTAACAGGCAAGCGTTTTTGTTGTTGTTGTTTTTATTTTCCTACCCATTAAAGTTAGAGACTCTGCGACCTTGCGCATGCAGGGAAAACATGACAGGGTCTCTGCAAGCCTCCCAACTTGTTGATAATCTTATCAGTGATTCTTAGTGCTTCCTCCCTCCTCCATATCTGGCACTGAAATTGGTGGTGTTGGTGACCTGGGAAGCGGTGACATCACTCTCCCAGTCCCTTGCAGAGATGATGTCATTTTGTCCTGCTCGGCAAGGTGACAGTGTCCCCTTCATTGTATTTTATGTATATGGGCCTCTACCAACCCCTCCTCAGCTTACACACCAGGAGACCCTTTGATCTTTAGTTTTGGTGAAAGCTCCTGCTCAGATTAGGGAACAGCGGAAATTGCAGGTTTACAAAGGACATGAAGAATCAAATGCGGTTTATTAAATGCAACAAATGTTCCAATAGGTGTTGGAATTGTTGATCCAAGCAGGAGGGGGGCAAAGCTGCTACTTTGCCCAGGGCTTTATTTGGCCTTAATCTGGCTCTGATCAGATCGTCATGTCATGTGTATGAACTCTTTTAGGCAGAACGTTTTGTAAAAACATTTTATACAAAAAATGTGCTTGCAATAAGACAATAATTTGTGATG
The DNA here is from genome assembly GCF_000935625.1 of Nanorana parkeri. NCBI lineage: Eukaryota > Metazoa > Chordata > Amphibia > Anura > Dicroglossidae > Nanorana > Nanorana parkeri. Next base: position 1,433,207 of record NW_017306494.1, read on the forward strand.
TGCAGTTATTGTCTAAGCAAAGCGCTTTGTATCCAACAAGATTACAAACTATGAAAGAGTTTCACTTCAGCAAAATTTACTGCTAAATATTCAGAAGGGTCAGGAAATTATTGGTAGTAGTAATTATATTTATAGGGGTGGTAGATAAGTGACAGTTGACATCTGTACTAGTAATCCTCTAAGAAATGTTGAAATTATATTATTATTTTAATTTTAAATCTTAGAGCTCATGCACATGGGCGCAAATACAGGTGTATTGGCATACATGCTAAAATAAGTCTGTATTTGAGGTGCCTAGGAGCCCCAGCTGCAGCATTTTTCTGTCCATAGGATATGTTCCCCAGGTATATAAAGTCACAGGTGTCTACCACCAGTGGATCCCTCTCCAACATCCAATAGAATTCCAAAAAGGGTGGCACTCTTTAATTGCTGAATATACATTTGATTGTAAGTGGAAAACTGTACATTTAGCAGGTACAAAGATGATGTTTTGGGCAGATCATAATTCAAAGAGCTGTCACCAACTTTGCAACCAAAATTGCATGCAGAAGTACAGAAAAATCAAGTATTTTGAATACCTGCAGTGTTTTTCCTTTTCATAAACAATTAATTAACTTGCAATGTGCCTCTGAACTGGCTAGCAAATTGGATTAGTCAGTTCCCTAAAGGTAGTACAACAATAAATGAATCACCGGCGCCAAAAACAGTAGCTGCTCCTGATAATGTCACCTAAATCACAGCTCCTCACAGACAAGAGAAACCGGATGTCTAGTAAAAAACAAAGCAAAAGGAGCGCCTCCATAATGTAAAACTGATTTATTGCAGACAAAAAAGACAACTGAAAAGGTACTTACAAACCGGCCAGTATAAACAAGCATAAAAAGGTATAGTCTCAGGAGAACATCAAGATGGATGAACGAAAATACGGTAAAGTAATGGAAGTACTAGTGCTGAGCCGAAGCCAACTGCACACTGACCTTCCTTCAGTTGACGCGTTTCTTTCGTAAGAACCTGAAGGATCCCCATCTCCACCTGGCTCTTAAGAATTGAAAAGTGACCAATCACAATCAACCTTGGATTTGGTCACATGGAACCCCTTAGCCTATCAAATTGTACGATCTACCCCTGGTATGTTGTCACTCTCTTTGTAGGTGTGCTTCCTATGGGTTCAGTGAAAGGGTGTGTTTCCCGGCCGTTAGTTTATCTGTGCCAGCTGGTTTGAGCGGGCGGACCCGCAGGGATAGCACTAGTACTTCCATTACTTTACCGTATTTTCGTTCATCCATCTTGATGTTCTCCTGAGACTATACCTTTTTATGCTTGTTTATACTGGCCGGTTTGTAAGTACCTTTTCAGTTGTCTTTTTTGTCTGCAATAAATCAGTTTTACACTATGGAGGCGCTCCTTTTGCTTTGTTTTTACTAGTGCCCATACACCTTAAGATTATCGCACGATTTTTGTCTGCGATCGCGTTTTCGTACAATAATCGCACAGTTGATGGGAAGTGCACAACCTCAATTACTGTACAACCGTTCAACTTTTGTCTTTCTAGCAGGCTAGAAAACTTTAATCAAATTGTACGAAATTCGATGCATTAGTGGCGTTTCCATACGGAAAAAATTGCAACAAGAACACTGCTCATACGCAAATGAAAATCCGTTCTGTCAATAGACGAAATTCGTCAAGGTGATATTGCTAACGAACGCTAATTGAAACTCCACAATGGTCTGTGCATGATGGGGCAGTTGTACGAAAATCGAACGATGGTTTGATCATCGTCCGAAAATAATCTTGCGCTAATCGTAAGGTGTATGGGCACCTTAACACAGCCCTCTCCACCCTGCAATGTTTTAGCCCTATACTCTTCTGGGAGTGTCTCATTACTCATTTATGTAGCTGCCGGTGAGAAACGAAGTGTAATACTAAAGAGTGTTACTTCAGTGACAACTTTGAGGACTTCAAGATGGTGGCACCCAGCAGCAGTCTCAGGGTATTTGGATGCTTACACATGGGATGCTTTTACAGCTAAATAACATGCATAAAATATGATAAATGCCCATATAGTCTTATGGGAAGATTGTTGTTGAAATGAATGGTCTGTTGATGGGGTATCTTTAACCACTTCCGGGCCACAATACGTCTATAGATGGCGGCTAGCAGAAGTGGTTAAAACAAGAACATGGCTTCTGCAGCAGCCGTGTTCTTGAGATCGTTTTTAACAGCCAGCGATGGCTGTTAATGTACAAGCGATCCGGCGTCTATACAGCCGCCCGATGGTTTGTATCGGACGCCGCTATCCCCTTCCCGCCGGGGGCCGCCGTCGGCTTTCCCAGGCACCGCTGTCCCCGTGCGACGCCCGGGACCCGCAATGATTGGAGAAAAATTCAGCGATTTCCAGCTGCTGATCTCTCCTCCGATCCTGGACCCGGAAGTGATGTGTATTACATCACTTCCGGTGTCACTATTTACATTCTCCGGCTCTTAGAGCCAGGAGATGAAGCTGGGGAAGCAGATCTCTGCTTTGTCAACATCTTTGGGGTCACTAGGTGACATTAGGGGTCTGAAAGACCCCTGATGTCTCCATAAAGAAGACCTGTCACACTCTATCTGCAATGTAACAGAATTTTTTTACAAAAAATGCAAAAAAAATTTTTTTAAGTCCCCCGCCCCCCACGTGCACACACATAAACACGCGTCAGGGCGCCTACGTGCGAAAACGACAATTACGCTACACATGTTACATATCGCTGTGAACGTCCGAGTGAGAGCAATAATTTTAGTGCTGTCAATCACTGTTAGCACTAAACTGATGAGCGTTAAAAGCGTTTAAAGTGTTCCCTATGGGAAATTGTGGGTATTGAAGTTTTTTGCAGCTTCATGGGCGAACACAATTTTAAGGCTTGACATGTTTGGTATCTAATTACCTGGCGTGACCCCATCTTTCATATTTTATAAAAACAATTGGGTATTCTATTATGTTTTTGTGCACTAAATTTTAATTTAGTTTATTTTATCCTAATAATATTGGTTTGATAAACATTTGCGCAAATACCGTGTGACATAAAAAATTGCAACTAGCATTTTTTTTATTCTACGGGGCCTCTGCCTTCAGAAAATATATCATTGTTTGGGGGACTGAATCTGTTTTCTAGCCAAAATGTTTTATTTTATCATGTGTGCACAAATAGTAAGAAATTGCTCCGGACAGCAAATGGTTAATAATAATGGTTAATAAGAATTTCATAGTGCTGTGTGTGACCCAAAGAGACAACACAGTAGACGCTACCTGCTTTGAGGTTCCCTTTATCTAAGTGAAGCTTCAGCCTAATTATTCTAATAAGGGGGAGTCACTTTGTGATCGTTGATTGAAGTTCTTTAAACAACATGCATCTTTTAGCACGAATGAGGAGAATACAAGTAACAAGGAGACTAACATGCCTCCAGCTGGCCAAAAACAGAACACGGTACATCTGTATGCAATATTTTATATCTATTGAACTAAAAACATTTTTTTTTTAGTCTTGACGATAATAAAGAAAATATTAAAAAACCACTCAAGTTCCCTTCTAAATTGTTTTCCTTCATGGGTGATGATGTCATGCTTTGGTGTTCTGCTGGTGCAGAATGGGATATAACGTTAAGGAATAACAGCATGATTGTCTTTATTTCCCAAGGTCGTGACACCGAGAGATGGCTCTGCCCGGATGCCAGAGAAATGCTAGATGTCTGCTTTTAGCGCTCAGCCATTATGGGGGTTTCTCAAAGGGACTGCGTGAGTCGCCAGCATTAACCTGTTGTCACCTCAGGAGAAATGAAGCCATTTCAGCACAACACTTTTATAGACATGTCTTCACCATGCAAAACCCGACGAGGAAATGTTGGCTGTCGAGAGCAGGCTGCGCCCGCTACATGTCAGAAGGCGGTGTAAATGTCCTTCACCCAGAGAACAATCAACCTTCAATCAGCCAGAAACAACAGGAGGTGGCAGTTATACCCAGAGAGGATGTGGACACATTCCTAGAAGGTATACAAGCTGTAATCTGGCTCTGAAAGCTGCATCGTCTTCACAGGCATCCTCTGTTATATATGACTAAAAATGGTGTATAGAGAAAGATTAGCCCTCTCATAGAAATACCTCAACTAGAATCATTTCCCTTCGAATTTTGGTTCTAAGGGAATACCTTGGGGGAATTTGATTGGGAGGTAATTTGGTTCTAAGGGAGATCCTTGGAGAATTTGGTGCTAAGGGAAATCCTTGAGGGAATTTGGTTGTGAGGGAATATTTTGAGGGCATTTGGTTCTAAGGGAGTTCCTTGAGGGAATTTGGTTCTAAGGGAATACCTTGGGGGGATTTGATTGGGAGGTAATTTGGTTCTAAGGGAGATCCTTGGAGAATTTGGTGCTAAGGGAAATCCTTGAGGGAATTTGGTTGTGAGGGAATATTTTGAGGGCATTTGGTTCTAAGGGAATATTTTGAGGGCATTTGGTTCTAAGGGAGATCCTTTAGGGAATTTGGTTCTAAGGGAGATCCTTTAGGGAATTTGGTTCTAAGGGAGTTCCTTTAGGGAATTTGGTTCTAAGGGAGTTCCTTGAGGGAATTTGGTTCCAAGGGAGTTCCTTGAGGGAATTTGGTTCCAAGGGAGTTCCTTGAGGGAATTTGGTTCCAAGGGAGTTCCTTGAGGGAATTTGGTTCCAAGGGAGTTCCTTGAGGGAATTTGGTTCCAAGGGAGTTCCTTGAGGGAATTTGGCTCCAAGGGAGTTAATGAGGGAATTTGGTTCTAATGGAGTTCCTTGAGGGAATTTGGTTCTAATGGAGTTCCTTGAGGGAATTTGGTTCTAAGGGAAATCCTTGGGGAATTTTGTTGTGAGGAAACATTTGGAGGGAATTTGATTGTGAGGCAATATTTTCTCTGGCGGCTTCCATGGGTGTTTGCAATCAGCTGAGGTCGCTCAGCCTGTACAAATCAATGACAGGAGGAGAGGCTCCGTCTCTGCTGGCATGTTGTCACACATGGAGCATTTCCATGCAGTTAGGGGTGAGACAGATCAGTGGTCCTGGATGCAAACTATCTACATACAGAAGCCAGGAACCCAAGAGCTCTACCTACTCATTGTAAATCGAACTATTCATATTTAATATTCATATACTTACAATTGAAAAACAAAATGCTGTAAAAATATGTAGGCTGCCATTGCTGCTCTTTTTTTATAATGCTTTTTCAAGGCAACGCCAATAGACTCATTGGCCAGGAATGACTGTTAAAAAATTGCACAGATGTTCAGAAACTGATTGCGGGATTATTAAAGTCACCGGGTGCTTTGGAAATGGTATTCATTTTGAACACATTGATATATCTGACAGACTAACTTTAAAGCTGAATGCCTAGGAAAGCCCCTGTATACAGCTGAAATAGGTTTGTGTAGACAGTTTTAAATTTCCATGGGTTTGTTGTTCTGTACAACCATTCCCATCCCTAGTCTGCTGATTGGCCAATGAAGCAGCAGCTCATTGAGGATGTCATACCCCTGTACCCCTCTTTCCTCCTGTCAGCGTGTTTACTGCAAACACATGTGCATGCAGCATAGTCTGATTGAAGTGTCACCTTCCCTTTGCAAATCACAATGCTGCATATAGGGAACTACAGGAGGCTGATAGCAAGACAGAGTAACTTGCATGCCTTGCCTTAGAAATGCATCACTGTAATAATTGTCTTTTTTATATTTCCCGAAGTTCAGCTGTTTTTTTTTTTTGTTTGTTTAACGCTGGGAATTGTTCTTTAGAATGCCTGTGGTGTTTACTGTTTTATATTGTTATTTTTAAGAGCTGGATGATGATGCACTATGTTCTTCACTGGATATAATCCCAGAAGATGAAGGTCCCCAAATTGCTCCAATCCCCCCTTCTTCCTCTACACTTCGAGATTATGTGGATCATTCTGAAACGCTACAGAAACTGGTAATGCTTGGTGAGTGGTCTTCTTGGCAAATATCCTCCACAAATGTATGTGAACATACAGTTCCTCCATCCACATTGTTTTACAGAAATCTAATAGTGTATGGCTAGCTTTTAAAAAACCCTGTTTGCTGGCCATTCATTTTAACAAAAAACTTCCCATAATTTTATAAGTACATTGCATGTATTTGATGCATGTTATTCACCTGTAAAAGCCTCCCTCGTGTAGACATCCAAAAGACCTGAAACTTCTGCCTGTCTCTGCCATCTTGAATATGATGTCAGCAGACTCAGAGCTGTCAATCAAGTGACACTCTGTTGTATTCCCCTTCTCTACATCCCCAGCAGCAACAGAACATTTTGTGTAGAGAGGGGAAAGGCAGAACAGCTGGGCCAGTATAGACCGTTATTAGGAATTCCCACAAGAGGAAAGGGCTAAGATGTGCAGGAAAGGAGGGGGTTGTGCTAAGGAATTGACTCTCCTAAAGTGGTCAGATATTCTAGTTGATTCAAAGGCACATTGCAAGCAGATAAAAAATAATTTATGGAAAAAAAATGTTACAAATGAGCTTTTAAAATACAGATTGTTCTGTGCTTCTACCTTTTTATTTTATTTTTTCATTCCGTGACAGGGCCTCTTTAACTTAACTTAGGTAACCTTTAACTGAACACTTTAAATGAACATGTAAGCTAAACTGTAAAATTTAAAGCAAAACTCCAGACTTACCGCTAACCACACAGATGAAATACAAATATAGAAGCTGTTTTACTTGTCAAAAGGATTTGTATTTCTGTCCATCCATTCCCAAGATATACTCCACCATGTAACATAGTCCTGCCTGGAGTGCACTCTGTGACTGGACAGTGAAAGGTGCAACTGCACAGTAATGGGCTTATCTCTCTAGCTCTGCTCTCTGCTGCTATGAGCATGCTCCTTGCACTGCAAGACACCTGATTGTCTCTGTGTGCTGCTTCTCCCTTACCCTCCTGCTATACAGGAACTGCAAGTGGCTAATACCAATCCAAATTAAGGTACTTGCTTTGCTTGCGTTTAAAAGTTATATTTAAGGATGTATAAATGAATATATTTATATATTTCATACCTTGTCTCAAAGTATCACCCTAACCGTCCCCTCCGCTCATCCATTGACATCCTGCTTTCCAGCTCCCTTGTCCACTCCTCCCATACTCGCCTCCAGGACTTCTCTAGAGTCTCTCCCATCCTCTGGAACTCTTTACCCCAACCTGTCCGTCTATCTCCCACCTTGACTGCCTTTGGGCGTTACCTAAAGACTCATCTCTTCAGGGAAGCCTATCGCACCTCAACCTAACCACTGAACCTTCACATTCTCACATAATTCATTCCCACAGCTACCTCATGTATCATTTACCCCTCCTCTTTTAGATTGTAAGCCCTCAGGGGCAGGGCCCTCCTTACCATCTTGTCTTGAATTGTATTGTAACTGTTATGTCTTCCTTATATTGTAAAGCGCTGCGCAAACTGTTGGCGCTATATAAATACTATGTAATAATAATAATAAATGAATAATGAGCCCAGCTGTAACCAAACACTTTAGCCACCCCCAGATCCTAAAACTATCTTGTCTTCCTGATGCCAAAGGCTCCAAATTCCTAAACTTTAATCTGTAACTGATTTGAATTCTCTATGTTATACCATTTGTTGAATGGGAAAGCAGAGTGAATTGTGTGCCTCTATTTAGGTCAGAGTAACAGATTCTATGGTGTGTGCAGTGAAATGGGTAGTAGAATTGAAGATCATAAGCTGCTAGGATGTCACAGTCTGATATTCCCACCAGGATAATAGGCACTGTAAAGTGCAATTGTAATGTAACCTAGAAAAGGACAAAGCAGAGCTAGACGGCTGCTATTATGGATTTCATCGATGTACAACCAGCGTTCTACACGCAATAAATGCTTCCCGCTACTAAATGCTCACCACAAACCTCAAACTAGCAAGATAGGGAAAACAAGATTATCTATCTATTAGGGATGCACAGGGACTGGTATTTCGATATTGAGTACGAGTGCCGATATTTTTTTTCCGATACCGAATACAGATACCGGAAGTCCCATTAAGGAAGCCAGGCAAGAAAGTATGGAGCCGGCTTTCTGGCCAATCAGGAAGCCGAGCGCCGTGTAATGACGCGGTGCCCGGCTTCCTGATTAGCCGGGAAGCCGGCTACATGCTCTCTCGTCATGAGGTGACGAGGGGGCATGAAGCCGGCTTCCCGTCCAATCAGAAAACCGGCTCCATACTTTCTTGTCACATAGTGACAAGAAGCATGGGGACGGCTTCCCGGCTAATCAGGAAGCCAGGTGGCGAGTCATTACACACCGGGAAGCCGGCTCCATGACACGCCGCCCGGCTTCCTGATACAGGAAGTATCAGGCTAGGCATCAATGCATTTGTATGAGTACTCGCCCAAAAAAAGAGTACTCGGCACCGATACCGATACTGGTATCAGTGCATCTCTACTATCTATCTATCTATCTTGCTAGCTTTTTTTGGGGGGTGGTGGGTTTAGCTCCAGCTATGTTCTCTGAATCCCAAAATAAGTCTAATCCAATGCATTGTTCTATACACATGTTCTTAGAGGAGTTGCATAACACGTGTTTTCATGCAATAATTAGTGTGTTTGGCGCTAACAGGGAAACTCTTTTTATTTACAACAGGTGTGGATTTATCCAAACTGGAAAAGCGGCCCAATGTTGGAACGTTTCTTCTGAAGTTAGACTTTGAAACAGATATCAGCAAAATCCTTTTTTTCCTGAAAGATGTAGGTGTAGAAGACAGTCAGCTGGGGCATGTGTTGACCAAGAACCCTTTCATACTCAGTGAAGACCTGGATAACCTTCAGAAAAGGTAACACTTGCCTAGGAAGTAGTTACATAGTATTTGAGGTTGAATAAAGACATTAGTCCATCAAGTCCAACCTATTAGGATCTCATTCTAGGAATACCTGTACCCCTGTATAAGTAGGGTAGACTTTTTGCAGACATCCTTGATGTCTGCTTTTATATGCAGATTCTGCATCTGGTTTTAAATGCAGATTCTGCCCCATCCGTCTGAAAAAGTAGCTTTGTAAATAAAATTGACTTGGCTGAGGATAAGCAGTAGTTTGGACTTGAGCAGGGGCTCAACATTCTTTTTAGGTCTCCAGGGCTCTTGGTGGTGTTCAGCATACGCTCATGGCATGGCCAATTATATCCAAGGGAGGCGCTTGCACATGGGCAAGGTTCTAAAGCTGAACTGGGAGGATGGATACCTTAAAATACTGTCCCAGCCTAGGACACACTGGTTAGAGTAAACAACTGCTTATCCTCAAATATCTTCCGTGCCACAAACATTGTTCTCCCCCAGTGTCTTGCACCCAGCTCATACTTTGCTAACACTTGGCAACAGAGATTTGTAAAGGGTGTTAATCCATACGACCAATAAGATTTCATCAGCAATTTTGGGTAAATGACAGCAATCAGTAAGCTACTAATGCTAACACTGCAAAGTGGTCAAATCAAAAAGATAATGTAGTTTACCTTAATCTGTGTTCTCTATATTCCACTGCATCCAGATTTCCAAGCTGTACTGCTTAACTGCGCTGGAAACTAGTGCTGGCTGTATTGTCTGGCAGGGGTGCCTGGTTCACAAGACTCTCTAAACAGAATTACAGATTGTATGGCAGATAAATGATTCAGGATATACAAGTTTCAACTATTTTTAACTGTTTGCCTGAGGGTAAGCTGAGTGGATCAGTCATGAACAAGGCTGTATTTGTACTACCTGCCCACTTAGCCCACAAAACCATGACCCCCCCCCAATCCCAAGCATCCAAAGATGCAGGACTCCCTGCCCTGCTGCTACTAGTTGCAAAGAAGCAGGGAATGCAGTTCACAGTTTTGAACAGTCTTGGGCAAACACAGGCTCAGGGTTCACACCAAGCCCAAACTCATCACTACTACTGACCTTAAAATTTTTATTTTGGCTGCATAGGCACAAATTCCCACAGATACACTGCAAAATCTTATTAAAAGCCTTCCTAGAGTGGTGGAGGCTGCTATACCTGAGAAAGGGTCCAACTCGTGGTTTGGTATTGGAATGTCCAACAAACTCTTCTGGCCATATAGTGTATAAACACACAGTACACTATTTTACAAGTTAAAACACCAAAGTGGACAGAGGCAAGAACAATGAGAACTTGGCCAGCTAATACTAACAGGTATGGCCAAAGTCTAGAGAAGTATTATACATAGAATGTGACAGTATAGCCATGTGGGTTATGTTGAGAAGGGATTAAGGCTACATTCACACCATGCTGCATCCAATGTGTGTCCATAAATAGTGATTGATTCCTCACCGCATGTAATCGTATCACATATGATTACATGCACTGTTTCAGCGTTCTGCCACTTTCAAATGCAGACATTGTCACCCGATGATTAACTTGAACGGGTAACAGCTATCGCTTGTAAATGGAAGATTTGGAATTCCTGCTGCATGAAATTACAAGTTTCTGATGCAGGCATTCGAAATTGCACCTACTTGGTAGGAGGGAATTAAGGCCTTAAAGGAGAACTATGAGGGGAGAGTTTTCACTCACCTCATAGTTCTAGCCGACCTGTGACAATGAGACTGTCACAGGTCGGCTCAGTAGATCGGGAGGTGAGCGAACATATACCGGCGTTCGTTCACCTCTCGATCCTGTCACGGCTCTCTGCCGTGACAGGGGAGGGGCTGGATTCCCCCCTCCCCGCTCCGATCCGCCAGCGGGTACAGCTGGCTCTGCCTCTAGATAGGCAGAGCCAGCTGTCACTCACGCAGCTGGGCGGATCTCGACAACGATGTCGGGATCCGCTCCGGCTTCTCAGTGTACAGCGAGCTGTAACTCGTGGTATACTGAGCTTAGGGTAACGGGAGGACGCTAGTTTGTGTCCTCCCGTTACCCTAAGGAGAACTATGGAGAAAAGCCCTGACCCCATAGTTCTCCTTTAACCACTTCAAGACCAGGTGTTTAGACCCCCTTCATGGCCAGGCCATTTTTCAGTATTCAGCGCTGCAGTACTTTGACTGACGTTTATTCCGTCATGCAACGCTGTACTGAAATGAATTTTATACCATTTTTTGGGGACAGATAGAGCTTTATTTTGGTGGTATTTAATCACCACTGGGGTTTTTATTTTTTACTATAATTAGGAAAAATTAAAGAACATTTTGATAAAAAAAAGTTTTTTTTACATTATGTTAGGAAACATTTATTATTACCCAGTTTTTTGGTAAAATATAAAAGTCAGGGTCACTTCGGATAAATAGACACCAAACATGTCAACCTTTAAAATTGCGCGCATCCGCGAAATGGCAGAAAACTACCATACCCAAAATTGGCCATAGGCGACACTTTAAAAGCTTTTACCACTCATCAGTTTAGTGTTATCAGTGATTTATGGCCCTAGACTTATTGCTCTCACTGCGACGTTCACGGCGATATGTAACATGTGCGGCGTAATGGGCGCAATCGTCGTTTTTGCACGTATGCGCCCCCGATGCATGTTTGCATGCGTGTATGTATGGGTGGGGACTTAAAAAAAAAAAATTTTTTTTTTTTATTCTTTATGTGTTACTTTACATTTTTTTTTGGGGGGGGGAACTTACATTTTTTTTTTACTAAACTTTATTGCTATCACATACGAGGCTAATAAAAACCCCCTATGTGATAGCAAAATATGATAGAGCCTTCTTACAACAGGAGGTATTCACATGTCTCATTCCATCACATCTCCCAAAAAGAAGAGGATGATTTATCATTTCCATCCGCCGTCCTGAAATAAGGAATAGTCCTTTTTGGGATGTGATAGAATAAGAAGATAATACTTTTTGTTTTTAGAAAGCTTTACTGTGCTATACATGGAATGTGTTATTGATAATCAGCAGCGTGATATATGGATGACTGTGTGCTGTCCCTGGGAGCCCCTGTGGCTCTAAGCCACAGCCTATGTTGTGTACTGCCCTGGTTGTTATGCACACATAGATATCATGACTGTCTAACAGAGTGTACACAGCTCAGGGACACAGCTGCTCTCATCACTGCATCTCTTTATTCAGCTAATTAAGATGGGAAGAGACTGACAGCAAAGAACTTCAAAAGGTTTTTTTACTGCCTTGCTGTACATAAGAGAATGTCTGGGAAACAGAGAGCAGGTTGTATATTAATAGACGGCAAGTACAACTTCATCAGCGAACTGCTCATTTTATCCGGAAAAAAATATTATTGAAGCATCATGAAGATAAGCGCATATCAGTTATTAGGGATCATTCCAGTGCCGTCATAAATTGTACTCCTCTTCTGCCAAAGAAAAAATTCCTTCCCTTTTCTCCTATCAATAATTTTTTTGTGTGGCGCATGCACTGTGTATATCCAGAGTCCATACTGGGCATCTGTTAGGTTCCGTTCACACGGGGTGATCTGGCATCCCTGCGTCAAGGACCTACGGGTTTCTGTGGCAGGAATGCCAGGTGTCCCCATTCAGATGCAGCCCCTCTATCCATTGAAGAAAATGAGAGGGTGACAGCGCCGGCATCAGTCAGCGTCAGGCCGCATGTAATAGTACATGGTGCGATAAAATGCGGTTTAAGGTAAATGACTGTTGCTTGATGCAGGATAGATGCGTCTAGCGACAACTCTTCCAAACTCACCCAAAGCGAGCCCCTATCTTTGTGTACCTTGCTATTTCTGAAACAAGAGAAGTGTTTTGTAATGAACAGATTTGCTGTTTCCATTCTAATGCAGTACATTCATTCATTGCTGAGGGAGTGGAACACAAATAAACCCACACGTAGCTGGTAGATGCTTGAATTGAACTGACCTTTTTCAATGGAAAGTTCCATGTAAATTTTTGGAATTGCTTTATCGGTTAACCTTGGTGTTAAAGACATAGCACGTTCCATTATGCACCACTGCCTGAGGACGCCGGTTCCTGTTCTTATCTCTGTTTTATAGTGTGTGTGTATTACGGACCTAATTGTTATCCCCATCTATTTGTAAAGGCAGGCCGAGTCTGTTTTATATTTACACTTGCATTCACCTATTGTGAATGAACGCTCCTGCTGCAGGCTTTATTTTCTGCATTTTCCATGATGTAGAATAAATTTAAATAATTGAGAGATTGGGAGCCCTTATGATACAGGAGGAGGGTGTGCGGACCTGGGGACTGAGATCTTCTCATCACATTCTGAGACACAGATGAAAACTTTTGTTTAAAATGTAGCTAAACCCAAAAAAAAACATTTCATATGTGGCAGCTTTTTATTCCCTAGATGTGGTGGCTGCATTAGTTGTTTTTTTTTAAAAAGGGACACCAGGATTTTTTAAAGTTAACCCTTGCCATGACGCTACCCCTGCACTGCAAGGGTTAACTGCCCGTATTTTCTCTAGCGGACCGAATAAAGAAGAAAGACCCGATCCTCAATCCTGTGACCGCTCACCCCTCCTGGTGTGGCATATCCATCAGTGTCCTCATGTCTAGTACATTGTATTAGACGTGATGACTCTTGGGTCCTTGGACCACCAGGGCCCGGGGGCGAAGAGGGTGCGGGGACCGGCCTAGCAACCAGGTGGGACCGTGGATTAGGTGATTATTTATTCTACATTCAGAGAAAAACAAAAGTTAACCCTTGTAGTGTGGCGGTAGCCAACTTTTAAAAATCCTGGACTTCTAATCCATTAAATGTATATATTCAATGAAGTGTGTAAGGTCAGAACTCCTTATGTTCTTACTTGTCCTGGTTTAGTGTCTTAGAAATTGCTGAAGCTATTAGATCCGCATGACGACCAGGGAGCTAGAATTTTCAGAAGAGGATGTTAACAATGGTACCTATCATGTCTCTCTGAGCTCAGGTTTCCTTTATTGAAGGACCCAAATTTCCTCAACAAATCAAAACTGTATGAAATCAGGGGTAGACATAGAAACACTATGATTTTCTTAATGGGCATTTAACATTTTTTACCCTTGCTGTGCGTGTGTGTGTGTGGCTTATGTGCTCGTTTTGGTCTAGGGGATAAAAAAAAGATACATTCACCTGATCCCTCGATGCCGCCTGGCTGCTAGACCGGTCCCTGTAGCCTCTTCTTCCCTGGGCTCCCCTGTTGCCTTAACATGCACAATGTATAGAATGAAGAAACAAATGTCATATGGTATACAACTTGCCTTCTCTCAGATTCCATTTTGCACATTCTTGTCATGGGGTGCAGAGCAGGAGTCGTCAGGCCATTATTGTTAGTAGTTTGTTTCTCCGATTATCTAGCTTATCCGCGTTGTCATCTATAATAAAAGACAGTTCATAAGTCTTTGTCCACTATGTATTATAGTTGGGTAGAAAAAAACTGCGCTAGGAATCAAATAACACTCTAAGAGCAGCTGTGCTTAATAGGTGAGTACACCCAAAATAGGAAAAAAGAGAATAGCACTGCGCTTCAAACTCAAAAATTATAATCCTAAAATGTGAAAAAAATAGTATGAAATGTAAAATTGTCACACAGTGATAAACAATTTTGGGTATCACTGTGTGACGGTCTGCATACCCATGCAGACCATAGCCAATAGTAAACTAGCATTGTACCCGCCCTCTCCTGCAGTTCTCCATCAGGTCCATCAGCAGAGGGCGGGTACAATGCTAGTTTACTATTGGCTATTGCAAATTGAAATAGCCAATAGGAATCTAGCAAGTCATTCCAAAGAGCAAACATTTCTTTTTTTTTTTTTTTCTATTCTGACACGGCTCCGTTTCAGAATAAAGAAACAAAAAGAAAAAGTGTTTCTCTCCTGGGCGGCCGGGAGCGGGAGGCTCCCAGAGCGCCGGACAATAGAAAACTGTTGGGCGGAGCTAGCTGTCACTGCTAGCTCCGCACAATCGTTTTCTATTTACTTTTTTTAAAACTTTTTAAACTATTTTTCTGTTCTGCTCGGTCCCTCTGAGGGACCGAGCAGAACAGCCGAGCCGAATGCTGATCAGCGGCTTTCGGCTATTCTCTCACTGCTGTTCGGCATCTATAAGAATAGGCGGAACAGCAGTGTGAAGCCTGCCGGAGGTTTGGCTCAGCCGATCCAGATGTTGGATCGGCTGAGTTGAACCCCTTCTGCACTTCGGGTCAGCCGAACATGCTGAGCATGTTCGGCCGACCCAAAGCAAGCCGATGTACAGTGTTCGGCTCACGTCACTTCAGGTCGGTGATTCACTCGGCTGCCTACGGCAGCTTAGTGAATAGCCCCCATAGTGTCTAGACCATTAGACCTAGAGCTTTTTCTTCATCAGCACAGACATTGTGCAACACAAGTGTTGTGTATGACACCAAATTGTTTATCACTGTGTGGCAATTTCACATTTCATACAAATTTTTTTCACATTTTAGGAATATAATTTTTGAGTTTGAAGCGCAGTGCTATTTTCTTTTTTCCTATTATATATTATAACTTAGCAGTTAGTCCATGTTCACACCATAGCATAGTGGGAAGGTGTGACACGGGGACGTGTGAAGTTTCCACATGTTCACAGGCGTTTCTTTCCCGTGTTTGCCTTGTGTCCCCATTGTTTTCAGTGGGTTTCTGGACAGTAGTGCATGCAGCAAATTCTGCAACATGTGTTCCATGTTTTTTTCCTGCGCGTTCGTACGCATTTTCCAGGCTGCGTTTGGGGTGCCATTAACTAGTAATGGTATCGCAAATGCGTTCCACAGTTGTATTACGCATTCCATGAACGCGCATCAAAGCATGGGATTTTTCACGCTAAGCTAGGGTGTGATCAGGGACTTATGGGGGTCTCCAGCAGTCAGAAGCTCATAATCAAGTGTGAATTTTATTTTGAATGGCACCCCAATGCACCTCCATAACACTTTGGCGCCAATGTGCATTGTGTTCCAGTGCTCTGAAGAAAAATGCAACATCCAAAAAATGTTTGAGGGCTACTACAGCCCGTTCATTTTAAAGGTGCAACTAACGCTGCCCGTCTTAATGCATGAAAATGTGTGTTGCAGCACAGTGTGTTCTGGTGTGTAGCAGCCTTCGGGGTGTTTTTCAGTCGTGGTATCCTGGAGAAAGCCCAGAACTGCTAAAAGAGGTGTTCCTTCGATTAGATTAGAGAACAGCGTTGGGTGTACAAATAGCTAAAATGTATTTCTGGGTTTAGATCCGCTTTATCTTATTCATTGCTGCCAGCTGCTCAGACTTGGAGCAGGTATTAGTGCATGTGATAAGAGTAACCGGAAAACTGCGGTGCCGGATGCCAGTCAGACTTCCCTGTTCGTGATTCACTAGGCAGCCGTCAGTCATCCTGACACACACACAGCACAGTCAGGGGTCTGGAGCTCCTCATTTCCATGAGACCAAAAAAGCCTCATAGCTCCTAGGAGTTTTTGAGCAGTTCGAAAAGCACTTTTAACTGCCCAATCATGGGACAAGAAATCCCATGATTTTCAATGGCCTTGATTCACGCCTGAGCAGAAAAAACCCAAACGCCTGAAAAGAAACAGGAGCATCTTTGGGCAGTTGGGAAACCTATTAAAAATTAAAAAGTCCCCTTATAGACTTCATTGGAAAGGCCCAAAAACGTGCAACAGAAGCATGTTGTACATTTTTGTGAGCGTTTTTGCGCCTTTATACGTGCGTTCTTTCATTGCCCACAATGGTGTATGAGCTGCCAATCAAAACACGAGTTAAAACGCACATACAAATGTGCACAACGCGCAAATAACCAAATGCAGTTATCGTGCGTACAAACGCGTAAAAACAGTGCCGCCTAGGTGTGAACCCAGCCTAACTGCTATCTAAATACAAATGATCATTTAGATTGGGGTTCTTCTTCAATGACCAGATGAAGAGAACCATGTTGGATAATATATTGTTCTGTGATCTCTTTAATGTGAACCTGGACTCCATTTTTACATCAGAAAACCTCTGCTGAGTTTGTTTCACCTGCATACCGGGGGCTTGACTTCCTGAAATATTAGAACTAAACCCGGCAAACTATAAATCTCCTGTAAAATTAGACTGCTCCATGGACTAACAGCACTCTCTGGATAAGGGGGATGACAGGGCTTAGAGTAGAACTGAACCCAAAACTTTTTTTAGTTTTAGATAGCGTAAAGTGTGTGTGTGTGTGTAGTTATCACCCCTGTCAGATTTGTTTTTTGATAGCAATAAGGTTAAGTAAAAAAAAAATGCTAGCAAGCAGTAGATATATGCAAAAACATTTTTAGAAAGTTACCAAAAAGGTCATTACTTACCTGTGTCTCCACCGCTCGCTGCCGTCTGAAGATCTGGAGCTTTTCGAGTGGCTGAGCTGGATGATGATAATGGGGTGGGCACATGCACAGTAGAGATCTTCTGCGGGAAGAAGAGGAGAGACACATTGGAGGTGAATGCACGCAGCCGAAGACACAGCAGTCAGCGCTGGATCAGAGACCGGCACCAGCGCTGGAAGGACTGCTGACTACAAGTGGAAGGAAGAAGATGATCGG
Source organism: Nanorana parkeri (assembly GCF_000935625.1). Lineage (NCBI taxonomy): Eukaryota > Metazoa > Chordata > Amphibia > Anura > Dicroglossidae > Nanorana > Nanorana parkeri. Next base: position 1,450,682 of record NW_017306494.1, read on the forward strand.
ATCAAGAGCCATCATTTAAAGTGACATTAAACCCTCAGATTTTTTAACATAAAACAATACTGTTATGTGCGCCTTACTGTAATCCATGGTTGTTTCCCTTCTCTTTGCTGCTCTTCCTTTTAAATCCGTATCTCTTCTCATGCTCTGCAGAACTTCTGTTTTGCAGCAGACTGCCTTGTCTCAGGAATGGATACACGGTGTCTGTGTATACGTTTGTATAGGCTTGTAACCTGAGCCAGCACTACAGGAAGAGGCCCTGAGCTGAAAAGGGAAGTTCTCCCCAAGCATGAGAAGACATGAGGATTTCAAAGGAAGAGCAGCAAAGAGAAGGGAAACAACCATGGATTACAGTAAGGCACACATTACAGTATTGGTTTATGTTAAAAAATCTGAGGGTTTAATGTCACTTTAAGATAAGTCCTTAAAGCAACATTGCGTGGGGAGGAAAAGAATTGTGACTTTACTTTGTGTCCAAAAATGAAATAATTGCTCTTGTACTAAGGTGGTTAAGCCGGACTTTTACTTTCAAAGGTTTACACTGGTGTAGAGGTTGCCTATGGGGGTACCTGCTAAATGGGGGCTGCCATTAAGTGACCTCCTCCTGAATGTGCCTGGCTATTACGGTGACCCTCTGTCTTTTATTTGTTGACTTTCCTGATCAGCATACTTGTTCAGGGTGAGTGACTTAGGCGTCACTATCTGTGTAATGCTCCTATTTAGTATGGAAATAAGAAATCGGCATGGCAGTCAGGAAAACTAGGAATCTCAGGAAGAGGCCTCTGCGACGGCAGCAGCAGCCTTCATAGTATATAGAGGAGGAAGTTAGTTAAACATACCTGTGTAAAGTGTGAAGCTGGCGCTGCTCGTAGTCTCCAGCTTTTGATCAGTGAACTTGTGTACTCTCTGCCAGCTCTCATTTGATGCCTCCACCCAAGTCAGAACACAGAACAGCCGGTGCTTTTTCCATATTGTTTCCCATTCAGTAGTGAGATGCCGCTGCCAAATATTACACACACTGGCTTGTTGTACAGGGATTCAATGCCAGGAGCTCCATACAGGTGTGTCACAACCGTGTTTTTACAGGGTGTGCCAGGCCATGAAAACACGGGCTTACCTGGGCTAGTCATCAGGCTGCTTCCCCTTAGGGGAGTTCACATGTTAAACTTTTCTCCTCATTTGCTACACAGAAGTCCCCTGCTTTGTAGAGAGGATCCTGAACGGGGAATCACACAGAGGACTGATGTAAGCATCACTCGCGATATTAGAGTGTGAAAAGCACTGCTACCAATACAAAGACATAGTTAAAAGGAATCTACATAGGTTGAACTGGATGGACCCTGGTCTTCATTCAACTTCACATACTATGTTACTATCTATGGTCAAAAACGAAAACTAAATCTGTATTCTATATTGAATTTCCATCAATTCTATCCCACTCCGAATAACCGTATCCATCTAGAAGTTTGTAAACTCAGCCCTGTGAATATGCATTTCCTTAAATCTACCTTCTAAACTACAATTCATCATCTGAACAATGTAACGTCATCATTGTTTGCTGGAAGCAATGCATGACGGGATATGTCATCTTGAGAAATTGAGATTTCATCACATGCAGGGAGAGAGATGCAAAACACACTGGGAATCCAGGAAGTTGGTGAAAGTGATGGGCAGACAGAAGGCAGCACTCACTACATAAAAGGGATTTTTCCATCAAGATTTAATTGCAATATCAAAACCAACCCTAGTATGTATTCCTATTGCAATGCTGATGTCCTAACAGGAGAGGATATGCTGGGACTTTAGAATTCCTTTACGGTTTGTGAAAATATCTTAGTGTATTTCCACTTTTATAGTCAAATTTGAGAAAACCCCTCTATATGGTTGTGTTCCTCTTCACACAGCATAAAGAAAAATAATTAAAAAATATATATATTTCTTACCTTTTTTAGATGTTTTGTTGCAACAGGCAAGATGGCCGATTCAAGGTTTTTTTTCAGCGCCTTCACAGTGATCTGTCCTTTTTAGAAAGACTTAGGACTGTAATTTGAGGATTGTGTTTCTCATTCACTTAATTAACATACAATGGAGAAGCCAGCTCAGACCCCTCACCTCTCTCTTAACATTGCAAAGAAAGATAAGCAAGTAGAAATATTAAACTTTAAAACCCTAACCCAAGTAAACGTTTTTAGACCGCAAGAAGCATTTTTTTTAATTTTTTTTTAGCTTATGCTATGTGAATGGAAACATAATAAATATAAAATAGGTTTTATCCCAATTTGGCTGCAAAAGTGGAAATACACTTTAAAGCTGGGAAAGGTAAATGTTGTACAAGAGGCATGTGTATTCTTACTGTAGTCGTAGTGAGCTTTGTGTATTTCTTCCAGATCTGTACAGTAATCCAGTGTGAGACTTGGAGCTTCCTGTAATAAAGACCGGTCACTGCTGTTCTCTCTCCTTGGGCAGGGTGATTGGTCTTGTCTCCGCCCTCTCCTGTAGTTCTTTGCAGAGGACCTGTAGTGGGTGGGGCCTGCTAGGTCACTCCCACAGCTCTACTCTGTGCACAGGCTATGCGCAGCACAGTGATTCCTTTTACAAGGTATCAACTGCATTTGCAAAGACATTTTAGATTTAACTGCTTATTTTGGTAAAGGGTCTAAAATAAAAAAAGATATACTCCCATGATCCTCAGTCCCATGGCGGTAACGGCTCACTTCTTTCCCCCTCCGCTCCAGCTGTGGAATGTTTCTCATGTCCATGCAGGGGAATGGACACGATGGCACCACCGGTCCTTAAACCGCCGGAAGCCTGGGGGAGAAGAGGCTACGGGGACTGGTCTAGCAGCTAGGTGGAACTGAGGATCTGATGAGTATGTCTTTTTTTTATTTTAGACCCTATAGACCAAAACAAGCAGATAACCCCTGCAGTGCGGAGGTAGCCCCACTGCAAGGCTTAATATTTAACATTCCCAGAGTTCTTCTTTAATGTTCACTGTATAGACAGTTTGGCTTCTCTGATTCACACTGTTTGAAAATAAACTTCTTTATGTTTCCCACTGAAGGGTAGAGCACCTACCCCCTGCGTGTATCTCTGTAGGTAGGACAGGTCTTCACTCTATGTGTTCTTTTTCCTATAGGGTGGCCTACCTGCGCTCCAGAAAATTCAGCCAGCAAGCCATAGCTCGGATGGTCTCCAGAGCCCCTTATCTGCTGAACTTTTCGGTGGAGAGGCTGGACAATCGGCTGGGCTTCTTCCAGAAACAGCTGGGGCTCAGCGCAGAGAATGTAAGCTTGTGTCCGCTATAACACATCCTGAGATTTGATTTTCTTTGCCATGACATGCACTTTAGGCATGTAGCTCCACCTAGTGCTAGTTCCTGGTAGACATTTGGCACAAAAACACCTCAGTGTAGTCATGACTATTCGCTATTAAAAAAAATGACAAATGTTGGGTTTTTCCTAAAATATTTTCTACTTGAAAGAATTCTACTAATGGACTAGTCTGTTCGGAAATACATTTACCCCATAAATTGAATGCATTTTCAGGAAAGCAACAACTCTCCATGAAAATGAAAAAAACACTTTATGGGGGTAGGTCAACTGCAAGGGTTAAGAATAATTTTGCCTGGAGTTCTTCTTTAATTGGGGACACTTGTTGGGGTAATGACATTTTAAGATAGAATCTCCCTAAAGCTGGCCATACGCCTATAGATTTTCTATGGTCAGATGGAACAAGTGCAACAGATTCCTCCATTTAGGCTAAACTGTGTGTATGGAGGAATCTTCCACTCGGCCAAGCTTCAGAATCTTGCTAGTCGGCCCCACTGGATCTCAAAATACCTGAACAATGCCTGCATCCAATCAGATTGTTCAGGTATTTTGAGAGCCAGCGGGGCCGACTAGCAAGATACTGAAGCTTGGCCCAGTGGGAGATTGCTCCATCCACACAGTTTAGCGTAGATGGAGGAATCTGTTGCACTTTTCCCATCTGACCATAGAAAATCTGCAGATAATCTATAGGCGTATGGCCAGCTTTACTCTGGAGAGATTTTATCTCGCTTTCTGTTGTGTTGTCTCCAAGACAGGAAGTGAAGGGAATAGGCACAGCAGAAATGAATATATGTAAGTTTTGGCTTTAGATTTACATTTGTTCATCTGTTCATATGATTACATAAAATTGTGTATGCAATTTACTGTATTCTCTTATTTTTTTTTTTCATCTTTCTATTACAGACGCGTGATATAGTAACGCGCCTCCCCAGAATGGTCACTGGAAGTCTCGAGCCAATTAGGGAAAATCTGAAGGTTTTTTTTTTTTTCTGCCCTTCGTATACCTATTTCATCTTAGCTCTGGTCATACACTGTTCTTCTTGACTATCCACTTAATCATTTACTGCTATTAGCCACTCTTTATAGTAACATGGTGATGCATCTCACTGCTTCTAGCGTATTTGAAAAAGAAGTCCACTTTTAAAGGAAATGTAAAGTGTTTTCCATATACTTTTGTATATGCTTTTTAAAGTCATGAGTAGTAGTAATGAGAGAATCTTAATAATTGTTATTTACAAGCAGTACAAAAAGGTATATTTATCAGTTTACAAAAATAAATAATGTATAAAAGGCAAACCACACCATTATATTTTCCCCTAAATCAAAGTGAAAAATCTTTGATGTAGCTACCAGATATCGGAGGCGAAAGTGGACAGGCTAGAAAACCTTTGGCCCCCACTGTCCTGCTGTGATAAGCCAGTGTCAAGACTGTAAAATGTCACACCGGACTTAATAAGCTTTTAATTTTATTTTTGTTTTCACGTTAACCCAACACGGGTATCTTTCCCCTGATTTCTAGTTAGGGTGTGCCCTCTAGTGGTTGGATTTAGAGAATTCCTTTACCTTGTTGGCAATACAGCTGCCCCTGCTACTTTACACATTCTGGACGTTCTTCCTCTCTGCACTTTTTCATGGAGTTGTACAGATTTTATTTGGAAATTGTTAAAAAAAAACAATGTCATTTGTTTTTATTTGGTAGGTCTTCGAAATAGAACTCGGGTTCCGCAAAAATGAAATACAGCATATTGCTTTGAGAGTTCCCAAAGTACTAACGGCACAAAAGAAAAGAATTACAGAAACATTTGATTATGTGCACAACACTATGGGGATTCCCCACAATGTAATCACAAAGTTTCCACAGGTATACTTCTTTTTGTATTATTATTCACATTTTACAGCTTTATCTTCCTTATTCATACAGAGTTCCTCTTAAAGAGTAAAATCTAAAATTTGAATATGATACAACCTGTCAGATTTATTACTAGTTAATCTTGTCTGTAAGATTTCCCTCTCTTGGTAACAGGCCAAGCTTTTCAGTAGAAGTGTCCGTTACAAGTTGGGAAAAATCAAATTGGGGCATGAGTTCTAACACTGGAGGGGGTGCTTCCAACTGACCTGCTTTTATTTATATACCTTAAAGAGGAACTTTACCCACCAAGTTCATTTCTCCCAAAACAGTTACTTGTAAGGCATACCAAATGTCAAACTTGTCAGTGTGTTTATTTCAGCTCTGAGCTGAGCTTTCAAGCCCTCAGTGGGCTGGTGTCATAGCTGATCACGTGTCAGCTGCAATCAAGTTAGAAGCTAAGATGGAACCTTTTTTAACTGTAAGGGATAAAAAAAATCATTATTAGAGTTCACAGCCCTCCTGGCAGCACGATCCTGTGTAAAAAGCTCTCTGTATGCTGTTCGCATTTAATGTTTGCGCTATACTCTGCATGTAAATGATGCCCAAAGGTGTCCTATTGGGTGCTGGGATGCTAGGCGGCTCAAGTTGCCTGCATTCTAACAACAAAGGACAATAGGTGGGTCATGCCGTCCACATCCTAGCAACAGAGGATGCTAGGTGGTTGAAGCCGCCCGCATCCTAGGAACAGAGGATGCTAGGTGGCTGAAGCCGTCCACATCCTAGCAACAGAGGATGCTAGGTGGCTGAAGCCGTCCACATCCTAGCAACAGAGGATGCTAGGTGGTTGAAACTGCCCGCATCCTAGGAACAAAGGACGCTAGGTGGCTGAAGCCGCTTAGCAGCCTTTGTTGTTAGGATGCAGATGGCTCCTTGCAGTCTAGCATCCTAGGTTGCTGGGAAACAGGTGGCTTGAGCGTGTATGTTTTCTGCTGCACTGCAAAAAAGATTCCAATTGGTTGCTATAGGCTTTCAATATGTAATGGATAAAAGAAACGTGTAGTGAATTTTGGGGGAGTACATATTTTAAGTTATTTTTGCAGTATTTTCCATAGGGTCATTTTTAATATTACTTTTACACCAAACATAATAAGAACTCTTTGGTGAATAAGACCAGAATTCCTCATTGCTTTGGTGACTATATGCAGATTTGATGGCTGTCTGAGATTGGTATGCATTTCATTCTTTAGGTGAGTGCATCATTACAGATAAATGTCTTCAGCACAAGCCTATGTGGCAGTATCTGATCCCTGTCTGCAGCCCTGAAGTCTGTAAAATGTCTCAAACCTTTAGATTTTTGCTTATATTGATTATCAGCATTCTGATTATGCATAAATATAAAACCATTATCCTTAATAGTGAAAAAAAGATTAAGCATTAACAAAAAGTCTTCCAGCATGTTTGCATCTAGAAAATATACCAGCCTAGATGATTTGTGATGTGTGAAATTGTCAAACTATATGGCAGCTAGGAATTTTCTTGGCTCTTTAACCCCTCCGCTATTGCCGCCGGGACTCTGTTTAAACTTGTAGAGCCGACTGTCGGCTTTACAACAGAAGCGATTCTGGCGACTTACCTGTCGCCAGATCGCTTCTGTGTCCCGTAGAAGGGGCCGCCCCCCCGCCGGACACCGCCGCTGTGCTTCCCGGGCTCCGTTGCCCCTCCTACGGGACCGGCTTCCTTGGTGTCCGCGGGGAGCTGGGGAGGAGGTCAACGAACTTCCGTTCATCGATCCCCTCCCCGTTCTATGGGACCGGGAGCGATGCAGATTGCATCACTTCCGGTCCCTGGGCTGTCAGTTCTGGGCTCCTGCAGCCCAGCTATAAGCTATTGAAGTGCAATCTGCACTTCAATAGCTTATTTCCAGTGTAAAGGAGACACTGGGGGTCTTTTGGACCCCCATCATCACCTTAAAGAGCACCTGTCACCACCATCAGCTATCACATGGGGGGGGGGGGGGCGCTTGTAAGCCCCCCTATGCGATAGCAGTCAAAGTATTAAAAAATGTTTAAATTAAAATGAAAAAAAATAAATCTAATTAAAAAAAAAGTCCCCCGCTCCCGTGAGCACGCGCGTCGCCACGTAAACACGCGTCGGGTGCGCCTACGTATGAAAACGACGAACGCGCTACACATGTTGGGTATCGCTGTGCACGCCGCAGTGAGAGCAATAATTCTAGGGCCAGTATTTTGGGGTATCTCTAAATTGATGACCTGTGGGGGCTTTTAAAGCGTCTTCTATGGACCTTTTGGGGTACTGCAGTTTTTCGCCGCACGTTTTTCGGACGCACGCAATTTGTAACCTGGGCATGTTGGGTATCGGTTTACTCGTTGTAACCTTATCTTTTATATTTCATTAAAAAAATGGGTATTTTGTTGTGTTTTGGGGCATTATATTAAATTTTTCACTAAATGTTGGGGTTTAATAAGGAGTTGTGCTAATATTGCGCAACATAAAAATTTGCAACTACCACCATTCTATTCTATAGGGTCTTGGCATTCAGAAAATATATAATGTTTGGGGGTTTTAATTCATTTTCAGACCTAAAATGTGGAATATAACATGGGTGCACAAAATGAAAAAAGGCCTGTCATGAAGGGGTTAAGTTACCATTCATTTTATTTTTACGCTTGTCGTCATGTACATAAGCAGCTTGGAATTTATATGCTGGCTGCAGAGCAATTCTGTTTATGCTGTCTTTTAGTTTGGATTCCTGATTCCTCTTCTTTAATGCAATACTCTTATAATTTCTGTAGTGACCATGACTTTTATTATTTTCACCTTGTAAAAATAAAAAAAGGGGCTTAGAGAAACACGGGGGGGG
>NW_017306494.1:1458755-1465580 GCF_000935625.1 Nanorana parkeri
GGGGGGGGGCATTTATCAAGCAATTTATTTCCACACAATTAGATGAAAATCTGGCAACCTCTCTTTTTCATAAGCCTATGTGGCAAGTCTCCAGTTTTTTTGCCTGGGCAGCCAAACAGATTGATCAATGTAGATGTGACAGATTGTTATTCTAAACAGACGCACAATTATAAAGTGGTCAGGATCAGGTTTTATTCTGTCACAATGCTACTGTAGAGCTCTTGAGGAAGGAATTACCGTATATACTCGAGTATAAGCCGTCCCGAATATAAGCCGAGGTACCTAATTTTACCACAAAAACTCAACAGAATTGATACTTTTTTCTCCCTCCGTACATGTCCCCCTATGTACATGTCCCCCTATGTACATGTCCCCCTATATAAAGAGCTGCTTCCTGCAAGGTTTTCTTTAACCACCTGCGGACCGGCCACTGTATTAAAACAGCCGGTCCACTGGCACATTGTTCTGGGAGGACGCACCTGTACATCCTCCCATGAAAGCCTGTGTGCATGCAGCCACTGCTCCCGCTGTCATTAGACAGCGGGAAGCTGTTGCTGTAAACGCAGACCGGCTCTTTGTCCTGTGAAGGCTGTGATTGGTTAACAAAGCGATCACATGGCAATGTTTACATTGCCAAGCCCTCCCCTTCCTCTTACAGGCAGGGGAGAGTAAAGTGAGTAATGAATGGATGAGCCATCGATTCATTATTTCTAGGGAAAACAAGCTGCAGCAGCAGCAAAAACCAAAAAACTAAATCAAGTTTAAACCCCCCTCTGCTTATTAGATCCATTCTATCTATGCTCTGACCTGTATATTACCCCTTCCATCTCCCTTATCTTGCACATCTACACATTAACCCCTTCATGTCTGCCTCCCTCTGTTATATTTATTGTATCTTGTGCACAATTACCAAGCTTCATGATTTAATCCCCTCAATACCGGCATGATTTTTAATTTCCAAAAACTTGCGGAAAAAAAAAGAGCGCCTTTGGAGTGTCTACTTTCCAAAAAGGAGTAATTTTGGGTGGTTTTGTACTATTTTATATAGTAAACAAAAATTAAAAAAAATCAGTTATTAGATACCACTAAAGAAGCTCTATTTGTCCCAAAAAATGATATACAATTATAATCTAGGGATGCCGATACTGAATATCGTACTTGCCCAAATGCTCCAATACTTACCCCCGATACCGGAACTTCCGGTCAGAGGGAAATATCCTCTGACCGACAGTGCCGCGAGGGAACATGGAGCCAGCTTGCTGGCCAATCAGGAAGCCAGGCGGTGAGTAATGACTCACTTCCTAATTGGCCGGGAAGCTGGCTCCATGCTGATTAGCCAGGAAGCTAGCTTCCCAGCCAATCAGCAACAAGCTGCTTAAACAGCATGGAGCTGGCTTCCTGGCCAATCAGAAAGCTGGACAACGGATAATGACCTGCCTCCCAGCTTCCTGATTGGCTGGGAAGCCGGCTCCATGCTGTTTGGCCGACTCAATGCTGATTGGCTGGAAAGCCGACTTCCTGGCCAATCAGCATGGAGTCAGCTCCCCGGGCAATCAAGAAGGCAGGCGGCGGGTAATGACATGGCATGCTCCATGGTAGCGGAAGTACCGGTATCGGTTCTTTGGTATCAGCAGTACTGAAAGATAAACATTTGTACTCGATACCGAAAAATTGGTATTGGTGCATTCCTACTGAAAAATGTCCTGGTAATGAAGGGGTGTAACATGACGGTACAGAAGTGGTTAGAGAGAATGTATGCTTTTCTTTTTTAGCAACACATTTCAGAGATTAGATTTAATAATAGCTCAGGATTTGACTTTTGAAGTATCAGTGGTGTCCTGTGAGAAATTGCCTAATTCTATTGTGGGACTGTGCACGCAGGTGACAGGTTAAATGGACTTGGGATGATAAATATAAGATGCAGTGACTGTCTACTCTTCTTTTCAGATTTTTAATTCCAGCCTGTTGAAAATAAAGGAAAGACACATGTTTCTAGCTTTTTTGGGAAGAGCAGTGTATGACCCGACACAAGCCAACTACATCTCCTTAGAGAAAGTGGCATCCATGCCTGATGATATTTTCTGCCAAGACGTTGCCAAAGCTTCTACACAGGACTTTGATGAGTTCCGTAAAACCATGTAGCTGTATGTGAAGATTTGCCACAAAATGTTACATGTGAATCCATTATCATTGTATAAACTGATACTAAAACAGGTTTTTGTACATTTTATGCAGAATAAATATAATTTAACTTGCATATGGTGAGTTTATCCTCTATGAATCGTTCTAATTTGTGTTGCATATAATGAAATGTGTGTAGATACAAGGGTGTTAAAGCAGAACTCTGGATAAATTATTCTTAACCCTTGTAGTAGGAGTACCACTGGGATGCAAGGGGTAAGTGCTCGTTTTCCTTTAGGGTGAAAAATAATGTTCTAGTTATTGTATGGGTTGGTGAAGGGGTAGCGCTTCTATAAGATTATTACTGCTCTACATGTCCCTACTGGGAAGATTTACTCCTTCCCTCTGTCTGATTTACAGATCACCAGAACAGAAAGAGGGATATTTTAGCGTTTGTTCATTGTCACTGGAACTGGGGATGAGGAGGAAACATCCCAGTGTCCTGTCTCTAGTAGGTACACAGAAACCTGTTCTTAACTTTCCTAATTCTCGTCAAAATGAGTAAGCCATGTGGCTAGGCAGTGAGGAAAGCAAAGAGAATCTGGGGTGCATTACCAACAGGAGGGAGTCCTGATTCCTCTATATAGATCTTAGTTATCACTAGCGTGATCCCAGCAGGAGGAAGGAGGTCCTGATTCCTCTCTATAAATCTTTAGTTATCGGTACGGGGGTCACCAGTGGGAGGAAGGAGGTCCTGATTCCCTAATACAGATCTTTAGTTACCACAGCAGGAGGAAAGAGTTCCTGATTCCTCTCTCTAAATCTTTAGTTAGACCAGTATGAATGAGGCCAAAGGTTCAGGTTGGCAGCTGCACAAACACTGCAGCACAGCTCCCTATTCCCCATAGATACATTACTCAACAAGCAAACATACATTTACTCACCTGAGAGCAAATTCTACACTTTTCGCTAAAGTTGAAATCCAGGCAAATAGCTGTGTACTGTACACCAATTGATAGACATACTATATATGTTATACCTGCCAAAGCCTGCTTCCCCCTCTAAAGAGATCTTTAATTATCACTAGAGGGATCATTCAGAGGAAGGGGGTCCTGATTCCCCTACATAGATCTATAGTTATCACTAGAGGTACACCCAGCAGGAGGAAGGAGGTCCTGATTCCTCTGTATAAATCTTTAGTTATCACAAGAGGAATCACAGAAGGTGGTCCTGATTCCCCTATATAAATCTTCAATTACCACTAGAGGGATCACCTGATTTGAGAAAGAAAATCTTGATTCCCCAATATAAACCTTTTCTTATACCTCAAGGTTAGATCAGTATGAATAAGGCCAAAGGTTCAGGTTGGCAGCTGCACAAACACAGCAGCACAGCTCCCTATTCCCCATAGATACATTACCCAACAAGCAAACATACATTTTACTCACCTGAGAGCAAATTCTACACCTTTTTACTTAAGTTGAAATCCAGGCAAATAGCTGTGTACAGTACACCAATGATATACACACGGAAGGGAATTTATCCAAACTGGAGCAGCTGTGCATGGCAACCAATCAGCGGCTCTCTCTCATTTTCAAATCTTAACTGAACAAACTGAAGAGAGAAGCCGATTGGTTGCCATGCACAGCTGCTCCAGATTTTGTCTGCTCCAGTTTTGATACATTTCCCCCACTGTATATCAGAGCTGTTCTATCTGATAAAGCATTTGTATTTCTGTCAATCCAGTCCAGCTCTGCCATACTACACAGCCCTGTCTGGCAAGGCAGGAGACCTGATTTTCTCTGCTACAAATAATGGCTGGCCAGTGGAAAAAACAAACAGTTAAAAGTATAGTTAAATGGGAACTACAATGACAAAGTAAAACAATTGCGAATAGGCAGACATAGCAAGTCTTTTCTGCAATAAAACAAGCTGACCTACCTATCTGCCACTTTCCTCTGAATGCGCATGTGCAGCTCAGCCAGTGTACATCCTCTGCAAACCTTGGTGCAGAGCCAGCCAAGATAACCAAAGATCCCAAACCTGGAAGAAGACCTGGTGAAGATGATGGTTCCTCTTTAAAGTTTTTTTTACACCTTACTGATGCTGTTTTACTTTTTCAAATTGATTGTAATCTTCATTCGAAATGGCTGGGAACTTGACTTCCCCTGCAAGAGCTGATTCCCCAGCTCCCTCCATCCTGTGCTCTCCTGTTGCTTCGGCATGGTCTGGCAAAACCTCCCCTCACAGCCCCGCTGTGCAGGAGAGAGCAGAAAAAAAGAGCGTCGGCCTGGCAGGTAAGATCAATTATCTCACAATTCAAGCTCTTCACAGTAAAGCAGCCATGGCGGCTATGCTTACATTTTATGTTAGCGGTCGTCGGTCATGTGACTATCTTTCCATGGTTAAACACACTCTACCCTTGACACTGGTTATTGTGCATGAGAGCAATAAGGCAGCGCAGTGAGGGGGCTTTGTTTACAATGTCTGCTGGGCGCCGCAGATGTCAGAAAAAAGAGGGTTGTCCAGCAGCAATCACAGAGCAATTTAGGGCACAAAGATGTAGAGGCTTTGGGGCCCCTGATGATGTCAACAATAAGCCCCCATTCACTCTATGCAATTTGGGATTCCTGAAGCAGGAATCTCAAATCTGTTTAGATGTGGCTGTTGTCACCCATTCAAGTTAAAGGAGAACTATGGGGTCAGTGTTTTTCCCCATAGTTCTCAGGTTAACGGCAGGACACAAACTAGCGTCCTCCCGTTGCCCTAAGCTCATTATACCGCAAGCTAAAGCTCGCGGTATACTGAGACGCCGCAGCCGGAGCGGATCCCGACTTAGACGACGGGATCCGCCCAGCTGCGTGAGTGACAGCTGGCTCTGCCTATCTAGAGGCAGAGCCAGCTGTACCCTCCCCCGTCCGTTCCGTCAGTCAGCGCTGGCAGATTGGAGCGGGGAATCCAGACCCTCCCCCTGTCACGGCAGAGAGCCGTGACAGGATCGAGAGGTGAGCGAACCCAGTATGTGTTCGCTCACCTCCCGATCTACTGAGCCGACCTGTGACAGTCTCATTGTCACAGGTCGGCTAGAACTATGAGGTGAGTGAAAAGCACCCACCTCATAGTTCTCCTTTAATGACTGGGTGACAGCAGCCTTATCTGTAAGTGGCAGTCCACATGTAATCATAGCGGCCACTGCACCCGTTCAAATTAATGATTGGGCTAATGACTGCGACAGTGATTCCAAATGTCAAATTTAGATGTGGCCGCTGTCACCCATTCAAGTTAACGGTAAGTGGCATTTAACCTGAATGGGTGACATCGGCCACATCTTAATTTGGCATTTGGGATTCCTGTTGCAGAATTCCCAAATCACGTAGTGGGAATAAATGTATCTTTTTCTTTCAGGCGTATTCAGGCTTGAGCGCCTTTTGTTTTTAGCCAATGGAAAGCGAATTACTAGGAGGAGGAGATTGTTAAGTTTTGAAAAATGGTAATTTTTGTAGGCCCAAGTCTATGGGACCCAAAATGCCCCATTCTGCTTAAAAAGTAAGCAGAATGGGGCATTTTAACAAGCTCCTATGTGATAACATTCGGAGGTGTATTGGAGCCTGACCTCTAATACAGAAGATAGAGCACTCTTGTGCTGTATAGCCATTTAAATCACCCGTACAAAAGGGCTCCTCTGCTTTACATTTAGGTCTGCTTGCCAAAGCGCGGCTAGATGTAGAAAAAAAATCCCGGCTCGGCGCCCCTTCAGACCGCCCCCCCTGTGGCGGAATGCCAGGGCCCAGTCGCAGATGCAACCTTGGTAGATCCACCAGTGCTCCGGGTAATGTTGCTACAAGGGTATCACTGGTGGCACGGGGATGACAAGAGAACCTGTCATTGTTACCATTATAAGCATAATGTGGGGAATTCATAAAAGCTGGATCGGGCAGAATCTGGAGCAGTTGCCTATGGCAACCAATCCGCCTCTCTTTTCGTCTGTTAAACTTTGAAATTGAAAGAGCGCAGCTAACTGGTTGCCATGGGGAACTGCGTCAGATTCTGTCTCCTCCAGTTTTTGTGAATTCCCTCCAGCGTTTACTGGCGTTAAATACACACGTAGGAAAGCTGCATGTGAGGTCACTATCACTTTATACATCGCACTGAAAACCAGGCATGGTCTTCCTGTACAGAGCGCATTCATTACACTTAGAACATCGCACACACATCGGCCACTTTAATAGTCCTATTATAGGTGGTGTCCTTACAAAAAAACAGAAGGATCCGAGTATAGGTAATGATAAGGGCGCTGCACATAGTCAGTCTGCAACTCGCAAGTCACGTGAGAAGCTGCAAACTTTACTTCCGCCCTCACTGCCATATCTTCCTGCGCGGGCCATGATTGATGACGTCAGGCTGTGTCAGAGGACTTGTGAAGATGGCGGTCACGGCACCTGGTAAGGACAACGAATGTGTCCTCTGTTAGTGTGGGGTCCCGGGGTGGTCAGCGTGGGTGACAGGTCGGGGCTGAGCTCAGTACACTTGGGGGCACATTGTAGAGATGGTGTTGGGGGGCCATGGGCCCTGTAGACGAGCGGGAGGAGCTGTGTCCTCCAGGTGACCTGGGGACAGTCAGCCTGCCCTGCTCTATAGGGAATGGGGACTGATGTGTGTGTGTGTATATATATATATATATATATATATATATATATATATATA